>NW_028259145.1:909090-1212121 GCF_977971745.1 Zootermopsis nevadensis
AAATTAATTTTATGAGGGTTGATTCGCAAAAGCACATCTCTTATTTAGCGATGTAGGTTTCGCCGGGTTTTCTCTATCTCCCGGGGGTTTTGCCGGATTTATAGCCGTAAAACTCCCATAGTTCACCCTGAGTCTGGTTTCTTTCTACTCCCAACATTTAGTCCACTTGTTAAATACGAAGCATTTTATATATATAATAAAAACGAATTAACTCGCAATTTCTTATGTTTAACAAAATTATCGATTCATATTCTCAAAATCTAATTTAAAATTCAGTATAAATTGGTCATGCAGTGATCCATCGGATGTTTGTTTATATACTTCCATATGAATGGGTATTAATAGATAACGGAAATCCAAAAAAATAAACTATAATGTTTTAGATTATTACGTAATTTACAAATACAATATAACACAGCAGAAAATGTCAGTAACCACACACTTCTTGCTTTCCATGTGCACAAATTCTTCTTCGTCTATATTTATCTGTTCAAAGAGCGCCTAAAACTGTATACGTATTATAAAATTACACTTTAATGCCTACAGATCAACAGAGTATAATAATAAAATGGATGTTCTTCAGGTAAAATTGTGAAAGCCCCTAACGTAAATGATAAAATTAGAAAAATTAATTAAAAACGGCTGTGCACGGTTAAGTCATGTGAACATAACAAGGTGGGAAAGAACTTGTCACTGAAGTCCTAAAACAATTTAAACAAATCAATGATGACGAATATTGCCGTTTATAAGAATAAACGGGATAGATTACAAATTTTGAAAACCTAAAATATTATCGGTTAGATAGGTTTGATAAGCCCTATACCACCAAGTTTCGTTCTTCATGGATCTTTCACGGCGGCGCGACCACAATACATTCGTATTACGAAGGCCGTGTACACACTAGAGCGCCGGCAGTTCATGGATGGACACAGGTTCCAGCGAACTTTATTCGCAATCAATTTGTTGCATTACCAATAAAAAGAAATATTAATTGATACGACGCTTCTCATAATGCACTACCAGAACCGCGACCATGGCTATAAGCTTTAACGTAATCGAAGGACGCTTTAAAGACACGTTCATTTTGCCTACCATCGCGTATTTCACATGAAAATATCGTCCTTCCCTCTTTAATACACACGCTCGTGATCTGTGGAAACGAACCTTGTAACCCCTTAAATCACTTTGCACGGGGAAATGACTGGGTAGAGAATTCCCAACCGTGAATTGAATCATCCGCATCGCATTATTGCGATCAAATCAATAACCTTTTTAATATTAACGGACTAGGTCTACCATTATGCAATCGGGGTTATCCTCCTTAATTACTGCCAGCCCTAGGTATGTGAGGTACTTCCGGTAGGGACCCTGGTATTTTTTTAATAATCTCCGTCCCATGGCTTTGGAGCCAACCTGAAGCCCCTTTTTTCACTGTCCAACTTGAGAATGCTCACGAAAGTGAGTGGGTATTGAATCCCCAGCAGGCCACGCGTTGGACGTCACGTAGAAATAAATAAATAATATTAATTAAAGCGACGGACAGAACGTCCTTGGAATTCTGTATATTTATAGATTACTTCTTCTAACCCCGTCTTGAGACATAAAATAAAACTTTAAATGTCATATTTAGATGAACTTCGTTCTTTATTACGAACAAGGATGTGACAAAGATTTCTTGGCGTAAACGGTTGTGCGATTATAGAACTGTTATTACTTCTCGAACATACGTTTTTCAATTAGTACTGGTGCAGCGACTGTGGTCGATGTAGAACTTCTGATGTTAAGAAGACACACAGACATGGTTGTACAATCAAGATCATTCGAGTGACGTCAAAACATATACACCTAATCTAATCTAACCTAACCTAACCTAACCTAACCTAACCTAACCTAACCTAATCTAACCAAACCTAACCTAACCTAACCTAACCTAACCTAATCTAACCAAACCTAACCTAACCTAACCTAACCTAATCTAACCAAACCTAATCTAATCTAACCAAACCTAACCTAACCTAACCTAACCTAACCTAACCTAACCTAACCTAATCTAACCAAACCTAACCTAATCTAACCAAACCTAACCTAACCTAACCTAACCTAACCTAACCTAACCTAACCTAACCTAACCTAACCTAACCTAACCTAACCTAATCTAACCAAACCTAACCTAATCTAACCAAACCTAACCTAACCTAACCTAACCTAACCTAACCTAACCTAACCTAACCTAACCTAACCTAACCTAACCTAACCTAACCTAACCTAATCTAACCAAACCTAACCTAATCTAACCAAACCTAACCTAACCTAACCTAACCTAACCTAATCTAACCAAACCTAACCTAACCTAACCTAACCTAACCTAATCTAACCAAACCTAACCTAACCTAACCTAACCTAACCTAACCTAATCTAATCTAATCTAACCTAACCTAACCTAACCTAACCTAACCTAACCTAACCTAACCTAACCTAACCTATATATTCTCATATACTAAGGCACAGCTATTGAACTTCAACAGTGACCACTGATGTAAACAGTCATGTGGTTTGGATAGGCTGACAAGTTTCGTAAAATATTGGTGATGGGTAAAGCCAAATGTTTCGTCTTTCATTTGTTTGATTGATCGAAGGCCACATTCCGGGTGCATATTATGCCAATATGAACAGGAGACTGTGAGTCTGTTGAGAATAATATACGGCAAGCTATCTGATCTACCAGTAGAAGTTGGCAAAACACAAACTGACAAGTTTACACGCAATGTTGCCCACTTCATACCTGCAGTGGATTGTTATTCATAACTAGCATTCCCATGTCTCGTCTGTTCATGACAGAAGATTCTGCATTTAGGTATAACATACAAGAGGCCAGCTGAAGGAATATACTGCAGTAACAGCATATCTGCGTTGCGACATTTTCCATTAGTAAAGACAAAGATATATATGATATATTATTCAGGTCATGACTCAGATGACTGAAAATTCTATAATCTGAAGAGTTTATTTAGTAGTAACTTCAACTCCTGCGTGGTGGCGTTGAAATAAAAAGGATCACATACGAGCTACGTCTATAATTTTCAACTCAGTTATATACGAAAGAAAACCACAGGGCCCGTACTTGATAAAAAGTTCACACAATTTTACAATAACATATCTCGTATTCTAACACTAAACTGTAGTGTATTTAACTGATTTGACATTTCTAAAGAAACGTTAAAATCATGAAACTTAATGCTTTCGTATTTAGTAACGAAGTAATTATTAATTGAATAATCTGTTTTGTTACATTTTTACAGCTAATTATTATTTTATGAGTTAATATTCTGGCCTAAACGTATGACAAATCGCCTGCTTTAATTCTCTCTCTAACTGGAAAAAATATGCAAAATTTATGCAAATGCCTCATATCGTTGTAGAAAAGCAGAAATAGTGATTAATAACAACAAAATTATGTACTTTTATTTCAAAATTGGTTATTTTAAACACATTTAACCCTGCGGAGTTGAGTGGCTCCTATTCGGAAGGTTAAACTATTTTCGCTTATACGTTTAGATGTTTTCCTTAATTCTTCCCCAAAAAAACATTGACACAGTACCTAGCAATGTTCCTTAATAGACAGCCTTCTACCAACTATTTCCAAGTTCAACATTCATAATCATATTTACATTAGATTTTATGAAATCTGTATCAGTAGAAATGTGTCGTTAGATAAACTAAGAGAAATGTTCTGTTCCCTCATTCTATAAATTCGATTTCTGTCTCTTTGTACAATATAGCCTCTGAATCCTAGATTTAGAAGCAAAATATTGGTTGGCGTGGTGAAACCAACTTCATAAACTGTTAGCCTGTATTATAGAGATGGAATTCTAGTTACTTTATTGCTTCATAAATTATTTTACAAAGAATATAATAACTGGAAACATTTTGTTTCTCAATCGAATCCTGCCTTTTTTTCAGCTATGTTAAAAATTTAAAATTATTGAAAAGCGGTCGTTTCCCTTTTAATTCCAGTAATCCACGAATCGCGATAATTAGAGAATTAATGTTACAGGAAACCTACTTTGTTTTAATTTTGTTTGATTTCGACAGTCGTCCTGACACAAATAAAGGAACGCACATACGGGACATGCAAATATTACATTATACCTACGTACTGAGTCACCATTACCAATCTGCCTCCGGCTAAATGTTGCTAATGACGTTAGCATCTGCTTATAAAATGTTTACGAGAGGCCTGAACATGCAACGTTCTGTTGTTATACAGTACTTAAAACAGAAATGCTAATTTAAATATTATAACGATTTAAATATATAATTCTGTTATAGAATGCATGTAGCAAGTAATGAATTATTTTTTATATTTATGGTTTTTTTAAAACATTGTTAAATTTATTGGAGAGATTAAGATAAGTATTCAGTGAACTGCTTGGATGAAATATATATAAAGTCCGCATAGGGATATATTTATCTGGTGTATTTCATTTTCATGATAAACAGAAACTGAAGATAATTTATCACAATTTCTTTTCAACTTGAATTTTGGTATGTTCCAAAAGAAAGACCCCAAGAAGAAAAGAGGATTGGGACACAGTAAATTTTAGTCCATAAATGTTAATTTATTTGACGAAAACAAAAATTTCGTCCAGGAAAACACAGAAACTCTATTAGATGTAAGTAACGAAACTGAAGGAGAAATTGCATACGTTCATAAGAGACTGCAAGATAAAATCTTTAAATAGATGTAGCTTAAAATTCTAATTGGGGAAAAGTTTAAATAAGTGGGGACGACGTTAACAAATTAACATTGCATTCATGAGAAATTTGAGAGCGGATTAAATTTAAATGCTACTATGCCGTTCATAATCTTTTGTCTTCTTGTCTGCTGTCTAAGAACGTAAAATATCACTTTTTCCTCATGAGTTTTATCGGTGTAAAGCCTGGCACATGACGTCAGAAAAATATTACAGGTTAAGTGTGTTTAAAACAAGGTCGTTAGGATAGTATTTTTATTAAAGACGAATAAAGAGTGACAGCACTCCGAAGAAAATTATGAGTTCCACAATATTCTTCTTCACCAAATATTATTAAGGTGGTCAAACCAAACAGAGTGAGTGGCGTGGAGTATGAAAGGGGCTCTTGGGAAAGATGGGAAATTCTCTAAAGTGTTTTGTTCTAAATCCTGAAGGGAGGAGATCACTCGGAAGGCATTAGAAAAAAATTAAAATGATAATATTCAAACGGGTGTTACGAAAATAGGGTTTGAGCGAGTGATGACTAGATTGATCTGGTTCAGGATATGGTTGATGGCCAACTCTTATCATCTCGGTAACGAAACTTGGGTTCCATAAAAGACGGATAATTTCTTGATTAGCTCAGATTACTATTAGCTTCAGAATAAGGATTCTGTTCCATGCAGTTAATGTTATTAGGTTAATGAATAAATGCTATCACTTTTCTTAATTAAGCACCACTTCATATAGATAAACGATAGAGTGGAGATAAAGCTCCACGCATTCTTAAACGGAAGTAAGTAGTAAGCTTCACGTTCCGACAGTCTTAATACCGGAGAACCGGAACCCATTAACTGGGGAGCTGGGTGACCCCAGAGCCGATCCTGACGCAGTGAGCAGGATAAAAATGTCTGTCCCTGCCTGGAATCGAACCATAGTCTTTCATTCCCGAGTCTAACCAATAGTTATCCCCGGCCAATAGTGCGGTTGTTACATCGATAACAATTTTGTCTCTTGATGAAGTCTGTGGTCATTGGAATTCCAATTAGTTGCGTCTGGATTTAGCCAGGACTAGGTTTGAAAGCCGGTCTTTGCAAGCTGCTACGCGATTCTCACATGTCAGAACGTCAAAGCTTGGAATGACCTCTTACACCGTGAGTTTTGCTATTTTGGTCGAACGGTCATATCGATTACGGGCAACAGAGACTACACAGAACCACAGATTGGCTTCGAGATTCCTATTCAAGGAGTTTCTCGCTTGTAAGGAACGCAGACAGTGAATTCGACGTTTATTTTCTAGTCACGGGCGATCAGTGTTGCCCCTCACGTCGTCCTACAGACCCTGGCTCTCTCGAGTTACAGAAACGAACAAAGAACTTCTAATAACATAGAATCCTTCACACGTTTGCAGTTCGGGATTCAACTACCTGGGCGGTAAGATACGAAAGGTGTGGAAAGGTTAATGGTGTCGATCTGTGGGATATTTCAAAGCTACAGGCCTTATTTTTTGCATTTCCAAGTTAATGTGCAGTTAATTTATTTTCGAACGATTATATATACTCCTTTTTCCTGCAATAAATTGTGCATATGACAGACAAACCGATATTAATAAAATAAAAGTGACATGACGCTTATTAAATCTAGAACAACTTTCCAGGCCTTCCAATGACCATTCAAATTTTGCTACATTACTCAGAGTTATTACAATTTTATCCAGATATTAAAAGGATAAGAATAAATATTAAAATAATCAGAATAAAAAAAATTGTAAAATATCGGAACAGTTCAGTCTGTAAAGTGACTAGTCTACGGACTGAAAGACAGATTTGACTTCCGTTAAGTACAGAAACTCCCCATTCTGTTTGCCAACGCGTCTACCCAAGTCATATTAGTGAGTACCAAGAACTTTCTACCTGGTGGTAAAATGGCTGGGTCCTTAATCTTAACATTTACCTCGTTCATCTGCCGCAGTTAAGAATATATATAGTTCCACTTTTCAACAAATATCTATCTCAATGGGACAACTTTATATTTGCCTCTTTCAAGTTTTATTAATATTTGTCTAAAGGCGTAGAGTGTCGGTAAAGTTTCAGCTGTAAACGAGGTACATATTTCTATATCAGACGTCTACTCGTGATATATCACTGCTGATAAGGATTGAAATGAACCGTGACCTCGCAAATGCAGTCATCCAAGGAACTTAAATAAATAACCATTTTGCAATTATTAATCTCAAAACATAGGCAAAAGACCATTACTCTTTCAGACCTTATAAACCAGGAAAATTAATGTAAAATTGAGGGAAGTCGGTACATTGTCCATTTTAAATGTGTTAAAATGCTATTAAATATCTGCTTTTGATTCCATTTGGTTGTGCATTAATGAGAGAGCACTGAAACATAAAATTTTAAAATAAAAGTTCTATTCACTTAGTATTAATATAAATTACTCTAACCGTTCATTTGGAAACAAAGAAGAGATGAGTTTTACGTTCGGTGTCTCACTAAGTAAAATAAAATTTTGTTTTCATAAAGGAACTTCAGTAATTAATGTTTAACTCAACTAACAAGTACAGCTTTATAAAAAAAACATCTTTAAAGCACATACCTCTTTTTTAACTATGAGTAACACTCCAGTTTGTATTTACAAGTATCGTATGCTTCTCAATATAAACTGGAATTTTTAAACAGCATTAGGAACGCGATCTTTGTAACGATGAACTGTTGTGTTTTCTTTGTGGTACGGACTGAACTCTAAACATTATTTAGACGAGCTTTTCCTTCAAATGTTAACAAAATATTTTATAGTGTTTATAGCCGCTAAAAATAGTATTGCTGCTTTTTTGGATGTTCAAGATTATGCATGCATCCCTCGCATTATGAATAAATTAGGAAGTTTTATATTGGCACTGCATGTAGTACGCATAGAATATAGTGAAGCAAATACAAGTGACCTACATGAACCTTATTATATTATAAAAACGGACCTTAAAGATTTATCAGTCAATTGAGAAAAATACCAATTAAGTTCTACTTGTAAGCATTGACAAAGATAGAACATAGATTGAAGTTGTCTTCACAGTTTACCTGTACGGATTACATTTGAACATAAGAGAGCGTAATTAACAATTTAACGAAGAAAATTGCATACCGGTAATGACTAATGTCATAATCTGTACAATGCACGCAATTATATTGGAGTAATTAAATCAAAGTAATTAGACGAACAAAATATGTATTGCCATGGGAAATTAGAACAGAAATGCGTGTGACAAATTGAGTCGCAGAATTTCTAGTGGATGTATTACACCGCTGATCTAGAAACAGACGTGGGAATAAAAAAATTATCATCGATAAATATGGTATTACAATGCGGATGAATTCAATTGACAAGATCCAATAGCCGAATGTAGAGAAGGCTAACCTTTGGCTTACAAACAAATGAGGAATATCTTCACCAGTTTCATACAGCTTACCAATAAAGATATAAATAAAATATAATGTATTAGATATATATTTATTTTCTGTTAGGAATTACTTTGAAATGAAAGTATTAAGTTGTTTAATTTAATGTTTAAAACGAAAAACAACTGAATTTTCGTGAAGTTACTGTCATGTGCAGTTATATGAAGTTTAATATTTTGAAGCAAATAAATATATCTTCTGGATTGTTACGCCGCGTAGTCTGGTAGAAGTTTACTGAAGTTTCAGAGGCTCTTGCTGCCTCCATCATCAGGGCGATGAGTAAAGCTAAAACCCTGAAGACAGCCATCTTCAAACTCACTGCCATGAAAACCTAAAATCCTACTTAAATAAATGTATGTCTAGCAAATAGATATAGAGATTGATTAACAAAAATAATATTAATTAGAAATGTAACAGATTAATCCTTTTGGAAAATTTACAAGATTTCTTAAATTTTACAGAACAGTCTAAGGCGCTGCTATCAACGAAAGTTAACGAATGATTGACAAAGAAATATCCACATACTATTTATTTAGTGTTCTGTCTGACGACAGGTCCATATGAACAGGATCCTTGCATCCTTTTCTCTTCTCGGACTGGGACCTGTTCATATACGTTCTTGGCAGATGATCCAGAAGTGGTTTGCCATTGCCTTCTTCTGTGTGTGAATGGAGTAATTGTTGGGATGCCACGGAGGAAAACTCCGTGTTGCCTAGACCACGGCCTTGCCCAACACAAGTTATAAATTCGGGCATCGCCGGGAATCGAACCCGAGATCCCAGGATTACAAGGCCAGCGTTCTAAGTGGTTAACATATTATAACAAAATAAAGTGTTTTGTAGATAAAATATAATGTTAATGTTGAATGATGAGAGCAACATACAACGAGAAACTTCCTATACACCTCTTGCAAGATACTCCAGCTGATTGACGCTGTATGCTTCTCTGTAACGTCGATTAGCATCTCCCACTTGGCGTATTGCAACATCCCACAATACAGTCATCTTCAGACTCTCAGTGAGAACCCAAATCTGAGCACCACACTAAAACTTCACTGTGATTATTATAAATAATCAGTTTTCTAAGATTTTTGTATCAATGCAGGACATTTCATTAAGTGTCGCTCTAATGATAAACAGTCGCTTCAAAACGGTAATATAAAGAACTCCTGAAATTTCGTAAAAATCAAATGTGCTTCAGACAATAAATAATTCCCAATGTAAATGGGGTATAATGACTCAACCTTTGTCAAAAATCTCTAGGGGCCATTTCGTACGTGCACTGTTCTAATTCCTTTCGCTAAAATCATTACCAATATCACTGGCATTTTTCTCTTACATTCGTAAGTATTTCCGGATAAATTTTCCAACAGTAGATAATACCTCATATTAAACTATCGTTTTACTTACAGAGTATTGTCCATTCACAACTAACTACATCTCCTTTGTGCGAACGTTTGTCAGGATTTTGCAGAGAATTTCTATAATCATTTGTTATCTGTAACTATTGAGGTTTTACAAACCTTAGAATCGCGTGATGTCACACAGGTTCCTCGAATATAAAATTCAAAGTCTTCTTCAGTCAAAATTTTGTGATTATATGATCATTAAGTTCGCCTTTCCTTAAAGGCGAGCTTTTCTTTTAATATAGCATATTTCGTAGATAAAATCGTTGATAAAGAATGTTTGAGAACATTGTGCTGTGGAGAATATTTGGATCTAATAGACAGAAATGACAGTCGAATGGGAAAAATTCCTTAATGAGAAACTTAGAGATACATAGCCTACTCTTAACAAAACTTTACTGGTTCTGATCGAATGAAGTACGAGATGGACAAGACGTGAAGCTTTGCTTAAAACACTAAATCGTATAAATAGTGCGTGAATTTGTGGAATATATTAATCTAATTCAAAATGCAAATCAGTGACAGGCACTTGTGAGCATAGTAATAAACATTTGGGCTTCATTAAATGCTGAGAATGTACTGATCAACTGTGCGACTGATAGCTTCTAAAGAAGAATCCTTCTGCATTGAATTATTATGAAATATTTAGACGTAAATCGAAATTGGAATATTCTATTCCTTGTGGATAAAAGTTAACCTTGGAAAGGCCGGACACTGCCCTCTGTACCTTAAAAGTCTATAAAACTTCCTTCGACTCGGCTCCCGTCTATTTCTCAAGTAAGCTTCCTCTATACAAATCGCTTTATCCGCTTAATGTAATTAATGCTTAATAGAATCGCTTACATCACTAAAGATGCATTGAAAGGTACATGATAACGTGGTATAGACAACGAATAGATCTAATTAACTAATAATATGGTAGCGAAGCCCTAGGGTTTGACGCCCATAATAATAACTCAATTCAATTCAATTCAATCATCAGCCAGAAGGCCAATTACAGATACAGAACAGAGACGAACACACGAACAAAGTAATAAATATAGAAATGTAACAACAAAGGAAAATATAAAATACATGAGTGCAGAGGACGCCCATTCACAAAGATAAATTGCTACTGAGTACATTAGTATATTTGCAGTAATAATTTAGATAAATCAAGTAAGTTAGATTATTGTAGGGTGTAATTAAGTGTAACAAATTTCGTCTCGAATATGTCCAAGTCCCTGCATTACATTTCAATAAATAAGTAAAATCTATGGAGTTGAAAATAACGCGATATATCGATAGGTTTCAACAGTAATAAAATTAATGATTTCCTCGGTATAATGTTGTCGCTATTTATTAATATGAAGTAACATAACTGACAAAATCTCAATAAACAAGTCAACGTTGTGTATTCTAATAATTTTATTAAAGGATGACTTAATTTCTTCAAGGCGTAGATGGCTTGGTGGCGCTAAGTGTGCAGATTCGAATTCGATTCACAGACGTCTTACTATCGATTTCATCTGATTTTATGTTCTCTCGTAGCGGCACATATCATGCAGTGGACTTGTTTCTTATTCAAAAATACTACTTCGTGTCGAAAGGTTTCATTAACTTATAAGCAATTCGGAACAGAAAAAATCAGAAATGAGAGAAGAAAAATGTTACATAGACCTCTAGTGTGAACTCCAGTATTGTCAAACGTGGAGAATTTTGTGTGCGATTATGCTAATTAGAAACCCGCAAAAGCTTTATAGCTCTTTTCCATTTTGAGTATTATACATTTTGGCACATACAGACATACAGACACACAGACATAGTGACTGATGGTTTAGCCTACCTCAGTCTATAGTAGATGTGCGAAAACTTTCTGTATCCAGCTAAAAAAACATCCTTCTGTAGAATTTACGATGAGTTAATAGCAAGTTAATCTAGCCAAGAAAGTTCTTGTTATGATGTTTCATTTGTAACAGGGAAGGAAATGTCACACATCAATATGGAGCCTAACTGCTGAGCGTGGAGACTTACAAAATAGTATCAAATTACCAGGAGCTCCCGGTGTGGTCTTCGCATGGACACAGTTAGCAAAATTAGAGCTTTCCTACAGACAACATGACCCCGTTAATCGACCTTCCAGACACATGTTCTGACACGTATATTTCACAGCTCATCACATTTAAGGAAAGTGAGACTTCTGTTTTTTTTCCGTTTTTTATGGGTGTGAAACTTGGTCGTGCCATAGCTCAGACAATTATTCGCCGTCTTCTCACCGCAGACGTACGGATTCGCGTCAATATAGGATTTATGGTTGACAACGGTTACACTGAGAAAAGTTACCTCTGTTAATATAATTGTGCCTACGCTCTGTGTTAATTTATACAACATTTGGGATATTGGACAGTGGGGCCTCGAGTTGTCTGCTGATGTGTTACGTGTGGCCTGAGTACACTTTTGTACAGAGCGTGTAATTTCAAAAAGCACTTGCAAAAACAGTAATTTCGGACTACTCCAGAGTGACGTACAGAATTCTTGAAGAACTTAAACTTTCGTTTAGATTGTTCGTTGGAGAGCATGAAGGTAAGAGGCCACAAGGAACTATTAAGTAAAGTAAAGGAAAGTTTGTCCCACTATACGCCATGTAGGCGTTTGGGGTGAGAGGAGGTATAGCTCCTCCCTTCCTTGACCCCGGCACTAGATGGGGGTGAGTGGTCGGCATCACGCCCCGGCCGGCTTTACCCCCGGGAAAGGACACCGGTACCCATTGTAAAGGAGGCTGGGTGGGCCCCAGAGCCGGTCTGGACGCAGAGGCTAGAGGAAAAATCCTCTGCCCCCGTCGGGGATCGAACCCCGGCCGTCCAGCCCGTGGCTGGATTCATTTGGCTGAGATTGGAGGCTGAGCTCTTATGAATATGACAACGAAAATTCTGGCCTAATAAAAGGTGGAGAATTTGCGTAGATATTTTACAAAAATCCAGAAAATTAATTATAAATACAAGGTCTTGTTTGTCTGAAGGTACAAATGTTTCATCTGTGAAATTACGTGATGGGTTTCGTATCTCAAGAATAGTTTACATTTGCGGACTACTTAGGCTATGGCACGGCAAGTTTCCAATAATTACGACATGTCACCGTCACGTCTGTCATGCAGACTTCTAAATAGTTTCGTGTAGACGTCAAGAGAGTAATCAGCAAATGGGAGAAAGGACGAATACGGAGTGAAACGTGTAATTCGCAACAAAAGATGAATAGTAAATGTAATGAAAGTGGGGCCACAAGATCAGGGCCAGAGCACAAGGTCCAAAGTTACCTTAAAGCGGTCCTCACTCGATGTGTCAGGCAAATTCAGATTTTCTAGGTGTTCAATTTAACTTTCAATTTACACTGATATCAGATTTTGTAGACTTATTCAAAAAAAAAAATTATGTTCTAAAATTTGGAACACATTAGAACACCGATATTATTAAGGGGAAAGATTTTTGTTTAAAAGGAGATTCGATGTGTTGTACATTTAACAAAGCAGAAAAATTATGTCCCTAAGAAGACGCAAACTTTGAGTGAGCAATTTGGTATTTGTTGAGCCACGTGTCTAGGAAGACGAATATACGTAAGAAATTTCAACATTTTATCTCTCTTCAAAATTAGAAAATATTGCTGTAAATTTCACAGACACCTACGAAATTCAAGTTTTAAATTCTGGTTAAACGATGAGAATTTTTATGCAACGTGAACATTTCCTAGTTTGTTTTAAATTATATTCTTTTTCCTTAAATTTTAGCACACATTGACTTATTACAGGCAAAATAAATTAATTTTTACTTTCTAATTTAATGTTTTCTGTATCAAATTTTCCTTCTCCTGAAGAAGGTTTCCCACCGATTCGTCTAATCCCATGCCAAAAAATAAAACTGTGTTTTATGTGCATACTATCCATGTATAATGAAAGGATTAGGTTATGCGTATTTGCATAAAGTGCACCGCTAAAATGCGTTGTGGACTATCGTGTTTGTCCTTCCGTGTGTCCAGTCTATTTGAATAAAAATCGACGACCTCAAAATCGTACTTTTGAATATCCTGCGGGCAGTTATGATAAAATGACAGATGAGGAAATTCGTGAGATGAACATTGATCTGGTGGCCAATATGAATTTAATACTTCTAAATGCACGTAGCAAAGAACGCATGAGCAAATTATGTATATTCTGGTATGGAATACATTTTCCAAACTTGTTATATATTCAACTTACTGCATTTTCCAAACCTTCGAATCGTACTTTTGAATATCCTGCGGGCAGTTATGATAAAATGACAGATGAGGAAATTCGTGAGATGAACATTGATCTGATGGCCAATATGAATTTAATACTTCTAAATGCACGTAGCAAAGAACGCATGAGCAAATTATGTATATTCTGGTATGGAATACATTTTCCAAACTTGTTATATATTCAACTTACTGCAGTTTCCAAACCTTCGATCGGTTCATGGCTCTGGAAATACCGCCGTGGATTATTTCTGTCTCATGTCATGAATCTGTGTCATAGTAGTGTTTTTTAACACTCCTAGCTTCTTATAAAGTTAACAGCCACTGAAATATTAACTAACTAAACGCGTACCTTAAAAACTGTAGTAATCACCACTGGACAAAGCTCTCCTCCACATTTTTACTGGACTAAAATGAAAATTCAAGAAAGGTTTTGTGTTTTTCCAAACCAAAATACGTGTACACTGCTTCACAGTTTATTTAAAGGTAGGCGAGGACACGGTAAGACAGCGATGAGGCCTATTTAAATTAGCAAACTCGACATTCTCGTATAGAGAGAGGAAAACCACGGAAGGACTCACGTAAGACAGCTAGTTCATATTGTTACTCTGTATTCTGGGTTCGACGCGATTTCAGCTTTAAGTACTTCTCAGCGTTTTAGTGGAACTTACCGCTTTCGTCTTCAGGGTAGAACGGACGGAAACATATTCTTGCTTATCATTGCTGTGACCTTTTCAGTAGCTCAGCGCAGACTATATTGTGCCGAATGAGAAAATGATAGTGAATTGGGAAGGGTTTGGAAGGAAGTGGGCGTGGCCTAATTTAAGGTAATATCCCAGCATTTGTCTTTTAAAGAACTGAGGAAAAACCACTAAGAATCCCAGTCAGGATAATCTGTATCCGGACAGAAATATGAACCCGGGACCTCCCCTAATACCAGGGGTGCTAACCACTGGACCGCGATGTTCGATACTTATGAATAGCAACTAACAATAATACTACATGGGATTTCAATCTAGAATAGAATAATTGTTATTTGACAGCAGTAGAATTCTGAGACGATGCCCTTAATTTTTATAAAGCGGTAAGGATCTGGAAGGAAGATTTTCTGACAGAATACAGCTCACTGAGAAATATTTCAAATGTCTCGATTAAGAGAGCGTTTCTGTTTACCGTTACTGAACCGCTGTTATAACTTGTTGTTTAGGACGGTTAGGAATTAAAAATAAATAAATGTTATGGGATCAGCTTGAGGTGTTCTTAACTCTGTACAAAATTATACACTTCTGAATTATTCTTCTATTTTCATAGCTCTGCGGTCCATAAAGGACCTTGGCCTGTCCACACATAGGTTTCTTAACTCTTTAATCGTTTGGTAGAACTCCTTAGACGAGTCGTCAGCGCAACACAGACGGACGCTGAGAAATATCCACGTCTTGAGTGGGATTCGAAACCACGGTCACTGAGTCCGATCGATCAAAACCCACGGTCAGACGGCGCGGCCTCTGATCGGCTCACTTTGTATTTACCCTGTCCAAATCTCCATCAACAAAATTCACGGCTTTTATCTTTCATAGTAAATATGATTACTCCAGTCACTGGGAAAGGTCTGCGAGGCGAGTTTCGATTTAAAAAGTGACGGGAGTCGCAACACGGCCAAGGAAATACTGTAATTGTGTGGCTCCGTTAAACTTCATAACAACAGGGACGTTTTAAGATTGTAATCAGCGAGATATAAACACATTTAATGAGTCAAAATAGTTCCGGATGCTACAACTCTGAAAGGCTGTAACTACTATTAGAAATAATATGACGTTTTCAAGGATACCCCTGGATACACTAGCGTCGAATGTGGCACAATTAGCCTCAGGAAAACCCAAATGAAATTATTTCTATAAAATAAATACCAGAATATCAGACAGTTTTTATGAGAGACCACCGATTCATCACTGACGAACGACATCTTCCGTTGCACAGGATGGTTTAGCTGTAACATCTGAGACTCGTATTCGGGAGGTAAAACGTTATGGCTTTGACTGTACTGACTGAGAATCTTTGTGGTTGACTACCGCCGTCTTGTCTTTACTCTCTCCAACAGAACTCTCAGATCACATGACGTCATCATTCCAAATTGATTTTCCATTCACCGTTTAGGATATATTCTTTCGACATAACCTCTGCAGCTGAATGGACGCTCTTAAACAATATAAAGACACTTCACCGTTCACCACTCGTAAGAAGCAAAGTGATCTTCACGTTCAACAGCCTTCCAAGCTAAACTATTATTCGGATGGTAATCAGTTTGAATGTAGACCGGATTATGTTATGTCCTGGATAAACTATTTCATGGTGTGTTTTTTTAAGTCCGTTTAGGATATTACTGATTTAAGCCTTTGAAGATGTCACTGCCGCGTTATTCTTAGTTTATTATCCCTCAATCTTTATTACCATCCATCCCATCCTACTCGATGTTTTAAACTTTACGTTCATTCGTTTAGTTCTCGAATTTAATTTACTTATAATTTTATTTTATGAACTTGGTATTTGCAGAATTAAGCGATTACTTCTTCTATTACATTATATACTGCGCAGTGTTAAGAAATTTATTAACATATTAGTCCTTACGTCATGAACAAAACTTTAATGCCCATAACTACAGAATTAATTTTAAAAATAAAAACGTAAAAGTTAAAAAAAAAATATGTTTTCAAATAACGAGGCATCTGCAATGAATACCATCTATTTTACCATAAGTGAATTTTATCATTACCTTAGTATTGCTATAGATTTCTGTAACATTAGACGCTTTTAAACTTAAGTAGATATTTTTTTATTTAGTGTTCTGTCTGACGACAGGTCCATATGAACAGGATCCTTCCATCCTTTTCTCGGACTGGGACCTGTTCATATACGTTCTTGGCAGATGATCCAGAAGTGGTTTGCCATTGCCTTCTTCTGTGTGTGAATGGAGTAATTGTTGGGATGCCACGGAGGAAAACTCCGTGTTGCCTAGACCACGGCCTTGCCCAACACAAGTTATAAATTATGTTGGGCAAGGCACAAAACACATCTTACTTCTAGAAAGATAGCACAGCCAATGAAATATGTTATAACACAAAGTATGGCGCTTTCTAGCTTCTGAAGCACTGACCTGTAAGTTAAGCCAACGAAAAAGACATGCAGAAATTTAGTAGCAAACAAACGCTCAAATAGAACTGCAGTGATTTTCTTTGTAAATGCGCACTCAAGCAGAAGACTAGAACTCGCCTCCAGGCGATTTGGGGCAATGAAAGATTCAAGTTCGCAAAGAGACAACGGTATCTAGGAAACACATTCTTACCATATCAACTGTGCATTAGGAAATATTACTTTTTTTGTTTTAAAACCCATTTACTAAAATACATATATCGATAATCACTTAAATAATATTATAAATACCAAGTAACGATAACCCAAGATTTAAACTAAAGAATTGGCAGTTAATAAAAGTCTAATTATTCGATAAAAAGCAAGCCTTATGGAAATATGAAATAAAAACTCTTAATAATGAAATAATATTAATTAATTAACGGTAGCACTGCAGATTCGTGTATTAAACAATACAATTCTAAACATTCTAATAGACAAAATCAAATCTATCGATGAACTAAATTTCATATTATAATGACATGAATCACTTATGCGTGTAAGACTTGAGCAGTTAGTTTTATTTAATAATTTGAAACTAAATATAGATATACCATATATGTGAACAGGAAACATGATTAGAATCACCAATAAAGTAATTACACAAGTATCTAAAATAACTATACAGTTCTAAAACAACTAAAAAATATAGAACAGTTAGTGAGAATATTATAATAATGATGAATTTTCGAAATTTTTATTGTTCAGTTTCCAAATTCGTCTACGTTCCAAAATTCTGAGTTCAAAATGTTTGAAATCATAATTTTTTTAACGTTTTTGTGCGGATAGCATGTAGATAACATTGAGAAGTATGTTGTGAGTATTATAGCTGAATGTAACTCGATCATATTGGTGATAAAGGTCACTTGCCCTCCTTCGTAACTCGTGTAGTGTCTGTCGTTAATCTAGAAACGCCTGAATGAATATGGTACCCGCTTTACAGCAGTGTCAGAGAATTTACCGATGAGGTAAGGCGAACAGAAAACCGATTGCTATGGCAACCAAAGTTCCGATATATTCTCCAGTTTTCTTTCTGAATTTTAGGAAACAGATGTTTTCTGTAATTGGTATGAAATTTGATTCTTCTGTGTTCTCCAGTTGCAATTCAATCTCAAAATAATCGTCCTAGGATTGAAGATGTTTAAAAACTATATAGGAACGAAATACATTTGTTGCGTTAAAAATAATTCATGTTTAAAAGAATGTTAATTGCGATGATATATATCTGCAATACTTCCTGTTACCCTGGAAATAGTGGCAGTATGTTCCTTCGAAAAACTAGAAGCCTTTTCTATTTATTCCGAGTAAAATGTTTGAAGAAGACTACAACAAACAATCAGTATATCTCAGGTTTTTAGGCCCGAAAGGCTAAAATGTACGTAACTACTTTAGACAACAGAAATAATTTTAATTAATATTTAAACAATTTAATCTATTTCACAAGAGATGATAAAGTTGCGTCATATTGTGATAAATATATATTTGTTTAAATCTTGTCAGTCTAATCACAATAAAATTCTATTAAATATTAAAATATTACTATAATTAATATATAGAGAACATCATTTAATATATTTTAAATATTTAAATGTTAATTATAGTAATATTTTAATATTTCATAGAATTTTATTGTGATTAGACTGACAAGATTTAAACAAACTATTTCACAAGGTATTTTGAAACAATAAGGACCTTAGATTGGAAACATTAATTTTTCTTTCGTAAACACCTGAAGGTTTCTGTGTGGGATAAGAAAATGAAATGGAATAAATGCACAAGTGGCATTTGATGATGAATGTATGTCTTTCCTAAGTGTTACTATCGCAAGGACGTCCTGTAGGTACCCAATCATTCTCTCTGTGTGTTTCACTACAGCCAATCAATAGCTTCCTGTGAGCACTGCATTACGGAATACAAACATGCAATTTATAGGCTTATATTTGTTTAAATCAGAGTATTCCATTTCCGTTTACAAAATTGTCCCGTTTTCTTATTCCGACTCAGCGTTTTTTATCCAATTTTTTTTTTCATTTTAAATCCTTTCAAGCCATCGCTTTTTAAAACAGGGACATTTTAACCAATGTCTTTTCATATCACCCTTCTACGTTTTCCATCTGACGTCAACTGAATAAATATTCTCGTCATGTTTTCCTATTATTCTTATGTATATAACATAACCATTTTCTGTTCTTCCGGATAGCTTAGTCGGTATAACGACTGGCGAAGTGCTGGGTCACCGGGTCTCGAAGGGTCAGGAACGTTTACGTTTCAACCAATCAGAGTCCAGGAAGGTCACAGGTTTGCCTGATTCCGGGACGTCCAGAGTGCTCGTGCTGTAGATGCTCGTGATGACTGTTGGCGGTGTGACAGTTCTACTGACACTGTAACGAGCCGCTCGAGTCCATGGTTTCGGCTGTTCGCGTTGCTTGGTTTCGGGCTCGCAAAACCGACCGCACTTACCAAGGCGCACGAGACGAATTACGAAAATGAGTAGTCTAACGCAGTGGTATTCAACCTTTTTTGTTCGCGTACCCCCAGATATAATTTCTCTTCAACTTTGTACCCCCAAAGTTGTTGGTGTATAATTCAAGTTAAACATAGTATATAATCTACATCTAAAATAAATTAAATAAATTACATTACTGATTATTCAGTGTTTATCATAAAATAATATATATATTTTTAAATTTCACGTACCCCCTAAGATGTCTTCGCGTACCCCCAGATATAATTTCTCTTCAACTTTGTACCACCAAAGTTGTTGGTTTATAATTCAAGTTATACATAGTATATAATCTACATCTAAAATAAATTAAATAAATTACATTACTGATTATTCAGTGTTTATCTTAAAATAATATATTTTTTTAAAAATTTCACGTACCCCCTAAGATGTCTTCGCGTACCCCCAGATATAATTTCTCTTCAATTTTGTACCCCCAAAGTTGTTGGTGTATAATTCAAGTTATACATAGTATATAATCTACATATAAAATAAATTAAATTACTGATTATTCAGTGTTTATCATAAAATAATATATATTTTTTTAAATTTCACGTACCCCCTAAGATGTCTTCGCGTACCCCCGGGGGTACGCGTACCCCAGGTTCAATACCACTGGTCTAACGCACACTTCCTGAGCATTTCCCAAATGCAAGGCGACGAATTTGAAGCTAACTCATCTGTGTCTAGTGCCGAGTACCTGAAACTTTACCACCATCTCTCAGTTCATCATGACGTTATGCTTTACCACTGAGACACTTTTCTGTGTATCGCCTGGCAATGTTCTCTCTTGGTTGTAGTGTTTCTTCATTTAATATTTTACCGTGTTCCATTTATTCAATATCAGGAATTTTCACTGATACTTATAAGATGGTAAATTTGCGTCATATTGTGATATAATAAATATATATTAAATCTTGTATGAAAATTGTATTTGAATTATTTATCGTTTTGAAGCTTTATATAATTATATACACCTGAGGATGGTTCTTTTAGGAACTGAAACATGTCGTGAAACATGAAAAATGATGGTCTAATGTAAATCGAATATTTCGATATAGAACATCATTTAATATTTCAAATATTTCAAATGTTAATTATTGTAATATTTTAATATTTAATAAGAATTTATTGTGATTAGACGGACAAGATTTAATATATACTGATACTTATGTTTTGTCAATTGTAACCGACCAAGTTTCTCGTTATTTACAATGTATTCTGGGCCATAAATTCATAACCTTTCAAATCTTACACATACACGAAACATACCCTTTATGTTTATTCCATTCTTCTGTTCTAGAACATTTCATTTCGTATCCCTGCTCCAAATGATTCAAAATTTTAAGTATCTTGGAAGAAATATTACAAATATAAATATGAAATTAAGAGTAGAATACATTTGGGAAATGCTTGTTTTTATTCAGTTCAAAAACTGTTATCATCTCGTTTGCTATCCAAAACACCAAAGATCAGGACATACATAAAAAAAATAATTTTACCTGTTGTCTTGCATGGTTGTGAAACATTGTCTCTTATCTTGAAGGAAGAACTTACGTAGATTTCAAGTATTTGAAAACAAAGTGCTCAGGAAAATATTTGAACCTAGGAGGGATTAAATAAGTGGGAATTTAGAATATTAACATAACGAGAAAATCCGTGAATTGTACGAGTCACCTAGCATAGTGAGGATAGCGAAATGTAGGAGGCTCCAATGGGCTAGGGATGTAGCATGCACGAGGGGAACGGAATGCATACAAAAATTTGGTTGGGAATCCTTATGGAAAACGAATACTGGTCAGACCAAGAAGAAGATGGGAGGATAATATTAACATGGATCTTAGGGAGGTGGACTGTGAGGATGGTAAATTGATGGAGTCCGGTGACGGGCTCTAGTGTTGTTGCTGTTGGACCTGCGGGTTCAGCCACCAGGGACATATTTAGTTTATCTCTGTTCTTCAAGACTTTTCAACCTTCTCACACTTTGTATCAGAGCGAATCCAGTGTTAGTCCTATGTGTTACAAAAATTAATATTGAAAATATTTGCCAGAAACTTGGATATTCATGTTACGTAAACGCACGAGGTATGGAAAAAAAGATATGATGTTACTTGGCGGTGATTTTCACAGATCCAAGGATAACATTAAGATACATTTTAAGGAAACAGGACGTGAGATTTTGAAAGGGATGAGGCTCACAACAGTATTTAATGGTAGGTTTTCGTACATATCTAAGCGACAGTTAGCTCTTCAATAAGTTCTGTAACAACTGGATAGGTAAATACCTAAATTCTTCCCATCGTATTTTTTAGAATGTAGGCTTATAAATATCCCATTTTGTTTAATTGTATTTTAATTTCTTTCAAAATAAAGTAATTTCACTACTATTTTCATGCTCCCCTAATGCTGATCCGTAATCAGCTGTACGGGGATCTTGGTCCACGGGACTGCAATCACATCTCTCTAGCGACCACACTTTAATCAAGCAGCTGTCAGAATTATCTAAAACTCTGAATGTACAAAATCCCATTAATCTCTCCGACTTTTGTGTGCGTTTGATCGTCTGCAATCAATTTTCAGCTGACATATCCGTAACATTTTGACTCTGGGTAATTCTAACATTGATGGGAGTTGATGCGCCTGTATTTCTGTCCAAATTAAACATAAATGTTTCAGCTGTCGTGAAAAAAGGACAATACAAGTTTCATATGCTATTGCAAGCGACTGTACTCGAAGTCCATATCCTTTAAAATGGCTTTGTATTTCTATTTTAGCTTTGTACGTTATGCAACACCAAACAACAAAAGATCTGGCTGAGATTTCAGGTTCTCACGGCCGCGATAGTGAATACGAGTGTCTTCTGGAATGTTCCACCGTGTAGACTGCTAAAAGTGTATCGACGTTTCAGAAGTACTTTCTGCCTCCTTCATCATGGCGATAAATAAACAGCGCACGTTTTTTTGTTTTTGTTCTGCAATAATGATGGTTTGAAGGATCACCTCCGAAACGTCCGTAAAATTCTACTATAGTACACGGCTCAACATCCCTGAAGACGGTCATCTTTAAGAAATGGCCTTATGAATAAAAATGTGAGCTGAGAAGAACACGATAGAAAAGAGTCGCGTACTCTTTTGGATATTAGAAGAGAATTTTCTTGGAGAAGCCGATGAAATCCACGTAATACCTAAAACCCGGGACAGCGTGACTCTCTTTTAGTCGATATTCGACTGGTGACGTCAGTAACAGACCATGTTGCCTTTGTTCAATATATGATGATAAATATATACCTGATGACGTAACCTCGAATTATGGAAACGTAAATGAAGTTCTTTTTTTTTTATTAAAATAGAACAACTTCATTATCGCACGATAATGTACTGACAAAACTAACTTAACTTAAAAGTTTGTAAGCTAACATGCCCGTACCACTAACAAGAGTTTGAAAAGAATTATCAGCTATACTAAAACGCATGAAACAATCAGACATCGATTATATTTATTAAGCAACAAAAAAGATTAACAGATACATTTCACGTTTCTTGCAACAAATTTTATGAAATTAAAATACAATGAATAGTAATGCCTGTCTTTGCGTCTGGAAATTTAATCTTAGAAAATAATTGACTTACTCCTATGAAATTTGACACTTATCATCTACATTATATACTGTTGACAGTAATTAATTATTTTGATCCATCTAACATAATCCGCAGTTTTAGTGGCACTTAAGTAGAATTATATTGATAGTCTCCAACACCACTCATCAAAAGTTATATAATAAAATACAGATCCCGTAAGGCTAACATCTAAAATTATTTATAAGATGGTAAAGTTGCGTCATATTGTGATATAATAAGTATATATTAAATCTTGTCCGTCTAATCACAATAAATTCTTATTAAATATTAAAATATTACAATAATTAACATTTAAAATATTTAAAATATTAAATGAAGAACTGAAACATGTCGTGAAACATGAAAAATGATGATCTAATGTAAATCGAATATTTCGATAAAGAACATCATTTAATATTTTAAATATTTTAAATGTTAATTATTGTAATATTTTAATATTTAATAAGAATTTATTGTGATTAGACGGACAAGATTTTAATATATAAAATTATTTATTTTAAAATATCTCGATTCGGAGTAAAGTAGAACACGAATTACATGAAAATGATTTCGTGCCGTAAGGAAGTAATAATTCCTCAGATTTTCAAGGAATTCCGCGCCTTTGTACAACTCCCGTGTTGACGAGCTTGTCATTGTATCCTGTCCTGATCCATATTGATATAGCCAACGGCGTAGTATTCAACTTAAGGCTCTTTTATATGCCTTTAGGTTCTAACGGAGCGAAGAACGCCTTATGGGCACGTACTATTCATTTCGCATTTCATCCGTCTCTCCTTTCAGCCGAAAGATGGTACTGCTATCTATCAGTGGCTATTTAAACTATCTTATGCCACACCCATCGGATATGGAATCTTCTAGATGAGGTCATAACGAACGATAATGGTAATCTGTGATTATGGTGATAATTATAAAATGGTGACAGTACTGGCTATTAAACACTGGCGGTTATTTATGATAATAATGACATAAATAAGTATTATAATGTTGTTTTGATAATGCTGATGTCTGTTCTTCAGTCTAGAAGATCGTGCTACCATCTATGAGTGGCCATACGAACTTTTTTGTTATGTTACCTATCAGTGGCCATATGAAAGATTTGATATCAAGTCCAACTTTTGTGAAGAAGCCATCACAGACCATAACGTTGTCATTCATTATCGTACTTGGAAACGCTATCACGGAAGATGTAGTCAGCATCCGACGACACAGGCGCCAAACTCCTCTCTCACGCAAATACCAGTAATTTCAAACAACATTGACGTCTCTTGAATTCTTTGCAAGAATTAGAGTTCATTTACAACGGTTGGGATTGAAATCTATAGCACGGTAACCGTAACTGGCGGATTTCGTGGTTATTCACAAAGGTCGAAGGTCAAATTCTAATTGTTACTGCCTGTCCTATGTGTTAGAGGCTAGGAGGTCATGACCCTGGCTCCCTACATTACCACACGCGAAGTTATTGAATGGGGAATCCCTTACATTCGCCCAACAAGGAGGATAACAATTATGATTATGCATTCGTCCAACTGGAATCGACATCGTGGTCTTTAAAATACTAGGCGAACATTAGGCCGCTGGCTGTCCTTTTATTAATCTGCACTAGGTCTGTGGGGCAAGTCCGGTCAAGACTGTAGACCCCTCTGGAGTCTCATAACATTACTTGCCCCTGGTCTGTGGAGAGGAGCTAACCAAGACCCACCATCACTGCTCGCCTTGGTCCTGTGCGCGGATATGGATAATCAATTACTAGCCACACGCGTAACCACAAGAGATTCGACCCAGAACCGTGTTTTTTATACGACAGTACACTGGCCACAGTGGGCATTGTATTTCACGTCTTTCAACAGATTCTATTAGTGGCCACTAGAAATATTTTATATCACAGACATTGAATATAGGCCAAATAATGTTATTGTAACTGGAGTGTACTTTTCAGGGTACACGTTTTTACTATTGTTTATATTCATCTCCCATGTGACTTCCAAGTGGTATCTTTCATTAACATTTTCTGAGCAAAACGTATGTTCATTTTTACCTACCCAGTGATTCTATAATAATATTAATAATGAAAGTGAATATTAATATTATTACAGCATATCACACATTTAAGTGACCTTAATTTCAATTATAAAGTGAGTCTCGTTTAATAGTCTTTTACCTGCAATAAATGTAAGACAGCTTTAATGACGTGTTTTTAAATCAATAAGAACAAATTTGTAGGATTTGAGTTTTCACAGTGGTCAGTATTAAGTAGGCTGTATTCCTGGTTGTTACGCTGTGTAGTCTGATAGAAATTTACCGACGTTTCGGAGGTCCTTGCTGCCTCAATCATCAGGATGATGGCTAGGCAGCAAGGACCTCTGAAACGTCGGTATATTTCTATCAGACTACACGTCGCAACAACCCGGAAGACAGCCATCTTCAAGAACAGATTTGAAAATTTCTCTTAAAGTAAACTCGAGGAAACTTTTCCAATGACATTTACTGGCAAAAGACTTAAGCGAAACATTTCTACGGTTGCATTTTCGAGACGAAAGCAACTAGTTGCAATTCCCTCAGTATAAAGATGAGGCTGTCAAGATTATGTCCAAGTCGCCTCTGATAAGCCTCACAAGACCGGAAGCCACGTTCAACAAATCCAAGACATGTTATGTTACTTGTAACGTCTCTCCTCCTTTAGAAGAGCTAAAACTTTCAAATTACAATTTATATGGCGTGATTAAATACAAGGCTTTAAAAGAGGATATAATACACAACAGAAATTTAATCGGTTTAACATCAGAATATTACACTTTTATAAGGCAAACATGTTCAATTTTTGAATGTTCTTATTCAGTATTTATTAATACGAGATTAGTTTCAAACTAATTCCATTGTGCAGCGTATTTCTATATTTTAATTCCCTGTTTCTGAATAATCTAATTGCATTGGATTATGATGTTATATACGTACACCTTCCTGAAGAGGTAGTAGTCACTCAGATCATTACTGTGAGCTGTATGTTTTCAATAAATAATCTATTGCCCTCAATAAAGGATTTCATAATGATATGAATAATTTTTAATGTGTCAGATTTGATAACGAGGATAAAGGAAGGTGGCTCTCTTCTGGAATGCTACACCGTGCAGGGTGCTAGTACATCTTCAGTGGTCAATGTAGAGTTCGCCATGTTTATTTTGATTTATTTTTTTGAAATGAGTGTTAAAGTAGAATCTTCAAAGTTAAGTTCATGAATTGATAAAACATAAATTTGTTCATTGTTAATTCGCGTTCAGAAATAATTTATTTGATCTAACCAAACAGATTTGTCCAATCTGAAAGATATCCGGCTCGAACGTGGGCCAATCTTCGGACTTTCTCACTCTTGGTCCTCAGAATCATTATGCAAATTCAGACGCTGTCCAAGTTTGTTTGTGTAAGGCTTAGTTAACGACGATGTGAACTTCTCAGATGAGACGACAGACGGCGTGATCATTGAATAATTAATCGGAATGCAAGTGGAAGGAAGAAATCGTTCCCGAAGGTGACTTTCGATCATTTGTCTGGGGCCACTGAGAAACGCCGTGGAACATCACAGAATATCTGGTTCTAGGCCCCACTTAACCACGATGTTCGGTGCTCAGTGGTTACAACAGGCGTACCCCATCATTAAACAACCCAAGAATCAATCTTACTCCAGCTGCTTCCAAAATCTGTTTTCATTGCTATGTCCTACTGAAAGGATGATATATTACTTTTTTATTATCTTCTCCATTTGTAAATATTTGTGAAATTCAAAAATCTCCGTACATTTTATCCTATATTCAATCCACGTTTTTCCTTTGTAATGTTCATCTGCATCGTTTTTCTTACATTACTAATGTTACATTACACTCGTATGTCATCGTTTCTAATAAATACAGATATCCTTTGTTTAAAACTGCCTTTTATATTATACATAGTTTAAATTCTTCTGACTTGTATGAGGTTTCCATATCCTCTCATTTGTCTTATCTGTTTGCTGTGTGTCAAAGGACCGAACAAATTGCATCTCAGTTATTGGTTAGAAAATCGACTGCACTGAAGTCTGTACTGCCTGAGACTTTGCCTTAATCGCAATAAGTTTCGTGCACCTAATCCAAGAAACATGAAACACAATGCTATTATTTCTGAGACAGGAGACACCGCACAATAACAAATTCTGTTTGAAAAAACGATTCCACAGAATAAATTCTGTAACATCTTTTTGAAATGATGTTTTTTTCCCCCCTTGAAAGTAAAGAAATATGGATGCAATAAACTCTTCAAGCAGTGACCATAAAAGCGAATTCTTGAGAAATATCCTTTTTAATGTAAGAAACATTTTGTTCAATGCAATCCTGACGCTGAATACAAGAATTTTTTTGAAAAGTTTCCATAATAAGAATATAACATTTTGTACAAATCAAAGTTTTAACAAATACAACGCTAAAGATAATATTTGATGTGTAATACTCTGCTCTTTATAGTTGAAAGAATTAGAAAAAAAAGAAGCTATAAGTTAATAGGTTCAACCATTTTGATACGACAACTTAAAGGATAATTCAACTTAAATATGAAGCACAACTTCAGAATAACACTTAACAGCCATATTGCTTGCTTAATTAACTCATTTCTGGCAAAGCCTGAAACGTCTCCTTTCAATTACTGAACATTCTTTTATAAAATCATTTTTTTCTAAAGCAGGCTAAATTATCTCTCAAAACTTACATCTAACAGCCATACTAACTAACTGTTTGTGCAATTTAAGCGACGTGTGTTGTAAATTATCATAAAAATATGGATTATAAGGTAATAACAGCTTGAAATATTTAATGGAGATATATTGAATATCAAGTTGAATGTTTCCGTGAAAATTATATCAGATACAATTGTCTTTTTGAAAAGGACCTAATTCAGTTTCTGGTGAAAATAACCTAAGAACACCTTCGTATTTTATGAATATAAATATTTTATGGAAAGCGTTGACGTCATTCCACGAACTGAAGAAAGGCTACTGAATGCTAACTATCTGACTTTGTACGTGACAGGAGCTTATTCCTGGAATAAGACAGTTCCTAAGATGAGCTCGCGCTCATGACACGTAGGAATGTGAGAAAAATGTTACATTCTAGCTGTATTACTATACATGTGTTAAATCCAAGAATTGTTGCATCAGTTGTATTCAAGGAATGGAGAAGCACACATTGACATTTTAATGAAGTTACTGTACTTGGTAAATGTTCTCTTTCAAGTGAGGGCTTCACTCCAAAATTTTCAAACATTTTATTTGAAACACCAGTGGTCATATCGAAACAGAATTGGAAGGAAAATGTCACTACGAACCTAACAAATTATTCGATGGACTGCCATGTTTTGTTGGGCTTCATAAATATAACAAAAGTTATTTAGTTTATTTGATAAAAACATAGGTGTTAAGAACAAAGTCTTCCTCAGTTCTGAAATATAATTTTATGTAATGCAAATGACTCTCAGTTCAAAATATTTTGTCTTCCCGTCTGATTTCTAAGAACCTGAAAATTAAAGTAAACAAAACAATAATCTTGCCTGTTGTTTTGTATGGGTGCGAAACATGGTCTCTCACTCAGAGGGAGGAACACAGATTGCAGGTGTTTGAGAATCGGGTGTTGAGGAGGATATTTGGGCCTAGGAGAGAAGACGATGGGGCGTGGAGAAAACTGCACAATGACGAGCTTAAAAATCTGTACTCCTCCCCTAGTATTGTGAGGGTGATTAAGTCGAGAAGAATGAGATGGGCGGGACATGTAGCTCGCATTGATGCGGCAAGAGGTGTGCACCGGGTATTGGTTGGGAAGCCTGAGGGGAAGAGACCTCTGGGGAGACCTAGACGTAGATGGGAGGATAATCTCAGGCGGGATCTATGGGAGATAGGAGTTGAAGGAGACTGGATTTTGTTGGCCCAGGACAGGGTCCGGTGGAGGGTTTTGGTTAGTTCGGTGATGAACCTTCGGGTTCCGTAAGCCATCTGGTTGGTTGGGTCCACTATTTGGGAAGCCTGAGGGGAAGAAACCTCTGCGGAGACCTAGACGTAGATGGGAGGATAATCTCAGACGGGATCTATGGGAGATAGGAGTTGAAGGAGACTGGATTTTGTTAGCCCAGGACAGGGTCCGGTAGAGGGCTTTGGTTAATTCGGTGATGAACCTTCGGGTTCGGTAAACCATCTAGTTAGTTAGTTAGTTAGTTAGTTAGTAAATGAGATGATATTCATTATATAAATTAGTAATATCCAACCTCACCTAACCTCATTAATTTACAACAATTCTACTGTTTCTGATCTTATTTTAGCCTTTACACGAACTGAAATTTGAATTGCTAATGACTGATATAAACATTGTACATACAATCAAATGCTAATATCAAAACACAGTCTGATAAAACCACGTAACTGAATCGGCCCCAGTCGATACCAGTGTGGCCATACTCAGTACTTTGAGGCATAATCTAATATAAAGTCCGAGCCTGCAATAAACATGCAATTGTAAGTTGTTTCTATGTTGTGGGTACGGTTAGGTAATTACATTGTAATTGGATCGTGCGTCTGGAAGTGACAACTACGTATCTAAGCAACAAACAAGTGAAGGGTCGTAGCTTCCTTTGTTTGATGGTGGTAATTTGCTGTGATGGACTAATCGGAAGTACAGATGTTGACACTGTCCACGTGAAATTCGCGTAAAATGTATGACTGAAAAGCCACGTACTTACTAAATCTGTTACAGGAAATCTATTTATTCATTCTTTTGCTGAGTTTTGTTCTCTATACGGAAGACTTCGGTCGTGTACATCGAGTTTTGCTGACCTTAGCATCAAATAACTACTTGTTTCTCTAATGGTGCTATTTCCATGTTACAAAGCATTTATTCTTAGTTAGAAAACTACCCTTCTCCTCCCTATTACCACTAACGTATTTATTAATTCTATTCTGTCATCCACATCTGACTTTATACAAATAATATCCTTAAATCGACAGCAATAGTTATCCATAAAATAAATTATTGTATTTACATTCTACTAACTTCTCTAATTTGTCTGACAGAAAACAGTGGTTTCTCTCATCCCCCACATATTTCCCTCCTAGTTACCAAACTTCATAAATTTATATCTTCTTAAAGCAGAGTTCTTGAGAATTTCATATTCGTTTAGCATATCCAAAAATAAACCAGCTTTTACTAAACCCGAAGGTAGATTATTGCATTCATAATATTTAGTCACTAGTCCTTATTCAGCGATAGATGAATCTATCCCATTCAGAAGGAATTAAATTCTATAAACAGGAAGTACAAGGTCTCAGTTCATACGACCAACTCGTAGGACCCAGTCAGCAACTCTGCTCGGAGCTGTCGCCGATTTGGCTACTCATATAACTGCTCTTCTATCATAAATGCTGTTTGATATCTCTCTCTATGAAGCTTAACGTCGCACATGCACAAACAGGTGTGTTTGTAAATAAATATTCGGCCGCAAACATTAATAACAGAGGTTATGTGGTTCCTTATTTAACAGCTACGCGTGTGTGTACGGCGTGATAATATTTATCTTTAATAACGTTTATTAACTACTCTGTGTGCAAATTTATGTGAGTTATTCACACGAAGTGTATGAAATGAGTACACAATGGTGAGGCCGATTCTGTCTGTTACCGAAACTAGTGACGGGGTTTTATGAGATGTGTTAATTTCATATCGATACTGAAAGGTGTATGATGACTTCAATTTTGGGTCTTGTCGATCAATTACATTCTAAATTGTTAAGTATGACTATGTATTGAAATGTAGGTCTAGATCGTATAAAAATTATCTTACAAGAAATTCTGCTACACAGGATAAAATATACAGATCCAGTGATGATGTTCAACTCCTATTTTAATTTGTTAATAGTTGTGACGTAATTTATGATTCTAAGCTATTTTTATAACTGTGATGAGATGATCAAGATCGGGCGTGTGTATTTGCAACGAAGAAACGTCAAATTCAATTCTATACGCGAAATTTGCACTCATGATGATCGGCCGCAGTAGGTCCAACCCCCAGGCACTTCCATGCCTTCCTGTCACTATAATAATAGCATCATCTGAATAAAACTTCTCTCAAGAAATACCTTGACATTCATAAAACTTTATTCATTGTGGGGAAAAAAAATATTCTCATCAAAAGTTTGATTTCAGATAACGGATTTTAGACTCTCGTAATAAGAAAGTTTGCTTTCGTACGATGAAACTTGTAAAAATTTCTAAAACTTTCGTAACCTGTATTATAAAACCGATCTGAACTTTATGGTGAAAAAACCCTTATTCATATTAACTGCAGAATGGAGGACTTCTATTATATCAAGTTAGACAAATAACATCGCTTATAGCCATAAAACTCTTGTCTATTTCAGCTCTTTTATGTAGATTTATGTTATATTTTGGCAAATGAATAACTTAAGTCTTTTTAGACTATGTGTTGTGGAATGCAAATTATTGTTGAATCCGCAGACGTTTTGGTAATGGAGCTCTTTATTGCTAAACACTACAGTCCCTTGTAACCGGAGTGGTTATAACCTGCTATAACAGTGGCCAACTTGTAAACAGTCCTACATGATCTCGCTGCATTAAACATCACAATTAATAAATAAAGTTTCCGTAGAAAGCGTAACGCCCAGTGCCTTTCAGGAGTGCACTGTACTTTAATTTACATTGCCGGGGGTTTTTGAGTGTGTTTGTCCACGTATTCGCCCTTTTACAGGACAGACCTGGCTGCAAAGTTATGTGTTGCGTCGGGATGTAGGTACTTGTGAGTATTATAAAGTGTAAGTCGTAGCCAGAATCGATACAAAGTATGGCATAGTTGATGTTTTCATGGTCTCTGTTCGGACTACCTTTTCAGATAATATACTAATCCCATTGTTTCCCTGGAGAAATTCGGGAATACGATATAAGAAATAACAATCTGGATAAAAGCTCTTACCAACATTTGAGAAACATGTACATTACTAGTGTAGGTACACATATGTTCAATAGTGGATACAGGAAGACGATAATATAGTTTTTTCAATTTTTTTATTTTTTATTTTTAGTAAACAGATGTAATTTAAATTGTTTTGGTGCGTATACACTAACTACTGAATAACATAATATCGTTGCAGCAATGTATAAATGTTATGAAAGACAGATGATGTAAGTTACAAACTGAATAATTTGAACATTATGTGTGTCAGAGTGATCGGATATAATCAGTTAAGTATAATTCATGAGCTCGAAGAGAGTTTTACATCTTATTAATTATTCCACAAGTTTTCAAGTGTAGCTTAAACAAGCCTGAAGGACAGTTCATAACTTGAAAATTATCTGACGCCCTTGGATGAAATATTTACTAATTTTAAAGCTGGGTTATAATTAAAACAATCCTGTGGACCACAGAAAGCGTCAGTTCTTTAACAACAATTTATAATAATAAGCTGTCTTAAAATAAGGCTTGAAATATGTAGTCCATCCACATGAGTTGTTTGCAAATACTAAATTATTAATAAAAGTTGCTTTAGCTATATTAATTAGACAACTTCAGATTCCAGCTAAATATATCGTGTGATGCAAATGTCTTCTTTAAATATCACAAATCAATACGAATATGTACCAAGGTACCTTAGCTGTGTGATAGCATGTTGGTTTCGTATATATGTAATTGCGGGATCGAGTCTTTATCTATATTTCCAACGCTGTTTACACGAAAATAGTGCAACTGCTATCTACGCAACCGATGCCTTATATAAATTAGATGAAAATTTAAGATCTGGCACATTAATAGTGTTTCCAAGAAGGCACCCCCATGACATTAAAGAAATTTACTGGACTGTATTTATAAATTTGATTTCTTCCTACACATTCTTTCCTTTTGCTTGAAATTTAGTTCCATAAATCACTCCATATGATACTGGCTTTTATAGCTCGCTAACAGAAACGTTACATTTGTTTGGGGTCCTGAGAAAATTATTGTTTTTAGGATCTCGAAGTTTTTGTGAGTACTTTGTGATATTTTGCAGACGTATTAGAAATTGTCTTGATGTTTCATTTGATACTCATGCTTACCTTTTTCCTTTCTCACAAGTCTTCTACTAAAATATTTACTATCACAAAACCAAGTGTTCTAGTGTTGCTTCTTATGCAATAAATTAACTTTATGAAACAAAATAAAACTGAAGGAAAAATTACGTAAAATATAGAAAGATGAATAACAAATAACTGAATAATTTCAAGCGCGGTAAGTTATTAAATTCATCTAGTTCTCCAAACAAATAAAAATAAATTAGAATACATGTTTCCATTTAGAAATGATAATTTTTAATCTTTCAAGGTTTATACCCTTCATAAACAAATGACGTATAGACATATTAGAAGAAATGATTTATTTTCAAGAATCTACGTCAGAAATAATAATAAGAATATAATATAATAAAATTATTATTCCTATATGTAATGAAAATAAGAATACATTAATATCCATTGTCAGCATCAGTATCTGTAGTAATAGTATTAGGGCATACCATTCGGTACATGACCGATATTTTATTAGAATAACAAATATTTCAGGACCGCAGAAGAAAGGTCGTGCTTTCATATATCAGTGATCGTATGAACTATTCGTGCTAGCAACTGTCAGTGTTTATGTGAAATAGTTGATGTCACATCTATCGGATGTGGTGTAGAGAACACCTTTTGAACGTTTGTGCGATCTGCATAGTGCACGTTTCAAGTCCTTTTAATATGATTGTTACCTTTCGGATTCATAGAATTCAGCCAATTTCTAGACCTAGTGAAATTGCCAATATCTGGTCACAAATATCCTACACTATATGCGTTTGTTGAATACTTCGATGTTCTCTTTGTGTCAGTGACATAATAGTTCGAATAAAAGATGTCCCTTTATGAGAGTCCGGGGGGTGGAATATGGGTTTTAGCGTAACATGATGTAATGGCGCTGGGAAACTGTCCAGTAATGCTTACTATCATAATGACGTTTGTTTCTGTATATGCTTTGTTACTCCATAGACTTTGTCTATTTAGCGTTCTGTTTTGTTTAATTTTCTTATCACACACCCACACAGCCTCCTATCCAATGGATTCTGGGGTACTTTCTTGGGGATAAAGCATGGCCGGGGCGTGATGCTGACCACTCACCCCATCTAGTGCTGATGTTAAGAACTAGTAAGAACTATGCCACATCTCCCCCCAAACACCTACATGGTACGTATATAGTTGGACAGAGTTTCTTACACAGTCACTGCATTTATACCGAAATTATCGCAATAAGTGTATTAACGTGAAGAATATATTTTGCAAAACCAACTTAACTTAGTTGACTGTTGTGCAGACAAATTTGCATACATTTACATTTACTGGAAGTGTGTACAGTAATCTAGTAAATATTGCATATTTGTTTCTGTTGCTACGTTCCATGTAATCCAGGTCATTGATGTTTCTCAGTTTCCGTATGCAATAAAAATGTCCCTTCCTAAGAATCATAATTTCACATAATTTTTATCTTTCAGGTTAGAGTCAATAAACTGAAAATTATAACACACATATCAATTATTTTATTCACTTTTTAATTAATTATTTCAAATATTTACACCTACTAATTGAAGTGGTTGGGAACGTGACAAAGGTTTATTTATATTCCCATATTTGTGTTGTCTGTTTTAAGAAGGGTCCAAAATTCCTTCAGCTTTCATATTTCAGTCAATAGGTTGTTTATTGACATATCCCTTATCTACTACTTTTTAAAATTATAAAGCATTCTATATTTATTAACCAACCAAAAAATAAGCCATTGAAATATTAATTAATCTACTAAAAAACATTAGTAATTACAAGGCAGATTTGCGTCATCGTGAACATTCTTAGTAAATAAAGCAAATTGAAATAAATAATCCTTTGATATTTACCGACTACGAATGCATGACTGTTCGACATAGAACAGCTGAATGAGGCCAACATTACAAAATAACAGTTTCCCTTTTTTATGTATTTATTCTCTTCGCCCAGAGGTCATCAGTGTTCTTTGCACAGTAACTTCTTCGCAAAGAGGAAAGTCAGATTAATAAAATAGAAAGGTTAAAGTAAACAGTTATAAGATTCATCTGTGACAATGCTACTCAATTTTTACTAATCTAGCACACTCTTGAAAAACTGCTACTATTTTGGTGAATTCAAAGTACATCAAACAAGTTTCCGTACATTATATTATTAATTAGACTCAGTCGTACTTCAAGTCTGACACAGCTTCACTGGTCACTTGGCTTTGTTAACACACGGAACGAACTATCCTGAAGGCCTTAAACCGGAGAGCTTGGTAATAATTAATAATTTCGTTGCAAAGAATTTAATACAGAGCACCGAAGAAACATTAACCCCTGCAAAAAAGTAATTCTGTAGCTTCTGAACCATAGAGAGAATTCTCGCGGTGCAGAGTAAAATTTTAATCACTCCTTGATCCTTGTAACAAGTCGCCTCGAAGGGTACATATGTGATGAAGTCATTTTTACATGAATTTTATTTAGGCCTTTATAGAGCGAGGCTCGTATAGATAAAAAGTCTGAAAACGTGTCCTCACTTGAAACTAAACATGACTGGCGAGTTAAAGCCATGGTAATGGTACGGACTAACATTCATGAACCACTTGAGTACAGCAGCCAGCACATGTGACCATGCATATTCATCCCAAGGTCCTCTGTGTCTCTCAGTCGTTACTCCCGAAGTCTAGAAACTCCCTGTCCTAACGGTTCATACTCAAGTTTCTGCATTTCTATTTTATCTTCAGTCTACAGACACGTCGCAGCCAATTCTTTTGGCCTCATTCAGTATAAAAAGTATTTAAAACATTGAATTTTTCTCTCATGTCTGTGTTTTCTTGGTGACCAGATCAAATGGAACAGAATCTTTATTCAAAAGCAAAGATTGACTCAGATAATAAAGTCGACTTTATGGAGCACTCAGTTTCATTACTGTTTTACAAGAACTCCCACTTAACCCTATTCTGAGCCAGATGAATCCAATCTTTATATTTCCTTACGACAAATATCACTTAACCACACTTGAACGCCTTGCTATTCCAATCGGTAACCATTTCGAGTTTACCAATATAACTTTCAGTTATTTTCTCAATTCTAAAATTCTTTAAAATTTCCCACTGATGAAAAGTTTTGTGCTGTTCAGTAGAGGTCGTACAGAACTTATCTGTGCTACTGTCTTGTGTCCATTTCTTGAAGGCTTAAGCTTCACAGACACATTTACAAATACTCGTTCCACCCCAAGCAGCTAAAAGTAACTATACGTTTTTTACTAATATGGTGTTATGAACTGTGATAATGTGTACATGACGTGACAATCTAACTAGCATTTTCCTTTCATTCAGTGTACATTGAATTAATTCAATTCAATTAATATAACTCTAATAACTGTTCATGTAGACAGACTAGCATCCCCTTTTAGTACAAGATTTACAAGGACCAAATTTTACGATGCGTTAGCCTACTCCATTAATCTTAACGTCACGTCTCGGAGCGTCGGACAGCACCAAAGCACGGTTGAACTTAGATATTTCTCTTCTGGATATTGCCTTCTGCTTGCACACCGATGTTTAGCTGGGATATGCTGCATTCATTTTTAGAGTTAAAGTAAGTATCGTTCAACCCTGAAGATACATGATTCTCGGAATCTTTTATATGTAACTAAGAGATTGCATACAGCATCAGCACAGATCTGAACTTACATTCCAGAAAAGAAAGCCTTAGATCCTACACGGTAAAACTTCTGTGAAAGAAAAGTTAATATCTTGTGCATATGATAATAACAGTTATATTAAAGCAAAACATCACATATTAAAGATTATGCAGGAGAATCATGTTGTTAGATTTACATAGTCTATTATTATTATTATTATTATTCGTCTGTACGCAACAGTTTTATTTTATCTTTATTTAAATCACTTGCAACGACATAATTAGGTTTAAAAACATATCTTTAGGTAATAATTTCCTTTTTCGTATTACCACACTTTTGTCAACGCAAATTATGATTCTCTAAAATATTTTGGAAACGTTAAGTTACACTTTAATAAATATAAAATTTTGTCACAAAAATGATTCTAAATTATTGGATGAAAATAGTTAAGAATGGTTGTTGTCAAATTTTAACCAAAATAGAAGAGTGCTTAGTTAAATCTGTGACTCACCAATTTGTAATGCTGTTTGTGTTTGAAATATTAGATCGTCCCCTAGTAAGTCCAGGCAGATTGTTGTAGTCTTGATATCTATAGGAGAATTGTAACATTTACTCATAATCTTTATACTACTTGTACGAAATTAAAAAGATCTGAAAGCGTTACCCCATTTTTCCTCGAGAATAAAATTACTTAAATTTTGGTTAACAGAAAATTAAACTTCTACTTAATTTGAGTGGAAGGCTAACACAACTTTCATCATTCAAGCTATTGAAATATAAATATATAATAATATGAAGGATTTAAAACCTTTCGTACTTATAAATTCAGCCATTAAACAAAATATAAAGTGTATAGATGTCTGTATCATATTAAATTCTATACCCACCTCCCAAACATTTTTACTACTAGTTTAAAATGTCTTTTTCATGGCATGTAATATAGTCTTGTGTGTCAATATGCTCGCCTCATTTCTGTACTTCTTCCGTCAGTTTAATATGATATTTTATTTCATTTTCCGTCTGTCTGTACCTTTCTCTTGTCTTTACGTGTATCGTAAAATTCACAACAGAACTTTCAGTAAATGACTCTTTGCAGGGAAGAAAGAAAGGCTGTAGAAAGTTGTGTAATGAGGAGTTTCATAATTTACGACCTTCACCTAAAATTATTAGGATCATTAAATGAAGATTATGACATTAAAGTGTGGATAACACCGATATGAGCCAAGAGAATTTAAAGCAGTATTTTAGTAGGATCTTTTGACGTCAAGAAATTACTGAGTCAGACCCATGTATAGTAATATTATTAAAATATAATTTAACGAAGTAAGATATGTGGGCGAGGACTAGATTAATCTGGCTCAGAACAGTGTCAGTGGCGTGTACTTGTGAACGCTGTAATTAACATTCAGGTTGCATAAACAAAGGAAATTTTCTTAAAGAGACGAATAATTGTCAGTTTATAAAGAAGGATAATTTGAACCTAGTAAATTTAAATGTAATTCAGTACGAGTGATATGGTGACACATTCTGAAAGCTTATTCTCGTAAATTACAAAATTCGTCTGTGCTGTAAATAGGCATATAAAATTCTGTTTCCTAAACTTTATGCAGCCATATTGCTTCCATAAAACCCAGTGACCCGCTGGTCTTAATAATAAATGACGACGCATCAGCGAATTCCCTTCGATTAATTAATACATGAAGCAAGAGCTTTTACTGGCCAACAGGGATGTGTCAGTCTCACTAATAAGGAATGAATTACATGGACGTATATCGTGTGTGTTTGCATGAAAATTTAATTGTTTTCTATTTCAGAATACACAAGAGTTTCCAAATTTATCGAGTGCAAATTTAAAAACTCTGTGCACAAAATCTTGGTATATAATAAAATACAGGTCAATACACAAAACTTTATTTGGATGTTAAAATTTAAAATTTAAATGTTAAAATTTTAAATTTAAATGTTAAAATTTTAAATTTTAAATTTGCGCTATTCATCACTATAAGGATGTTACATTAGAGCGCTTTCATTCATTTCACAACATGTTTCGATGTAATACATCATCTTCATTAAATTTTAACATCCAAATAAAGTTTTGTGTATTGACCTGTATTTTATTATATATTTTAATCAAAAACACAAACATGACGCATGTAAACCTTAAAATCTTGGTACTTATTTATTTCTGACGTCAATCCACTTTACACAAAGCTAACAGTAAGAACTACAATTTTATTAAGATATTCTTCTTTTGTGTTTCGTTATATATATATATAATTTCGAGCTAACTAATAGTACATATGCCTGTACATTAGATTTCTTTAAATGCTGATGATTGCTAGTCAACGCGATATACAAAAACACAAATTACACATTCCGAAGATATGTCCAGCCCAAATTTTAAGTACCAATCTTATAAATGTCCCCACTGGGCAAAGTCCTTATTGAGAAGCTCTCAGTCCCTCAGTTAGTCAAAGAACTTCAAGCCTTTTATGAAATCCGCATATTTATTGTCATATTTACAAGATCCTGCTACTGGCACAGTCAGATGAATCCAATTGATACAATCATAACCAAAATTCCAACTCCGTTTTAATATTATTTTCTCATATACGCTTAAGTATTCCAAGTATTTTTCCTACATTTTTCTCGGCTAAAGTCTAATATTCACCTATGTTCCCCCGATCTTTAAATATCATAATTTATATAACACTGAAAGTGTGTCTTCCCGCATCGCACGATCTACTAGTACATTATTTATGAAAGTCACTAAAACAGCATATATTTATGTTACAAATTATTATTTCCTAGTTGGTATAGTTATATATTAGAATCACACCATTGGCATATATTACTTTAATTTTATTTGTAGATTAAACGCAAACATTATAACATGTATATGAAAGCAGGCAATAAAGATTTCTTGCCATGAAGACGTCCGTGATGTATTTTTACTTAGAAGCGTGTATTACAGTGTAGCTCACTGGCGAGGAAATGACTTGGCACATAAATAGTTTTCTGAATCTTAGCTCTACACTCTAAAGTTTAGTTAAGAGGTAGTGAGCCTGTGGTCTGTACGGTGTGAGGCAAAATTATGTGGTGTGGGAAAAGCCCTTGTATCTTGAAAGTAGAATTAAGGAACGTTAGGAAGACGTATTTTATTTGTAGGATGGAGTGTACAATAAAGAATAATACATAAGAAATTCTCTCCGAAAATTGGGTATGTTTCTAGTCAATTACATAATTTACAGCCAAGCCAATGTAAAAATATAATTTAGATATGGCAAATACAAGTAGTGTCATTTTTCATAATTCAGTTTTCATTAAAGCTGTTCTTACACAGCATAAAATATACATACTAGCACCGAATTATATAGTGGTTAATGAATGATTTGGAAATAATATTTAGGAAGTCGTTTGTAGATGATATAAATATAGGCATACTCTCCCGGAATTTGCCTGAAGAATCTAACGAAGAACACGTATAATCTCAGTCGATATAGCGGGTCTCCACACAGAGATCTGCATCCGGGCACACTCGAATACGAAGCATGATTGCCAACCATCATGCCGCGACATTTGATTTGTTGCTGGGGGAATTTTTAGACGTAAGACAAGGGAAGTAATACGCAAGGAAGAGATTTATAATTTGTTCTGTTTACCAGACATTATTAAGGTGAGGAACTGAATGAGTATAGGATAAGACGGATGAGATAATATAACAGTGGTGGAGAGAATTTTACAGATTTTTAGCCTAAAAATCTCAAGGAAAAATAAGACAGATCTTGTACAAACTGAATTCAGCTGGTTCAGAATAGTGTTCATTACAAGCTCTTCTGGATGCAATATGGAATAAAAGCTTCAGAATTTCTTGGTAATATGAGCAAGTAGACGCTTCTTTATGTAGAACAAAAAAACATTCCATCTTTTATGAGCTTCATCTATTCATTACTGTCTTCATACAAGCCACATTGCACATTCACACTCTGCTATAGTTTAGTGTGCTCCCTCCATAATTCAATATTCAATTTACATCTGCAAACTCTTGCGTAAAATATATCCCCACCCCAAAGTTTTCGTACATTCCATCCGAGCCACGTGGAAACAAACTGCAAGTACTTTTTTTTTTAGTGATATTCTGCGAGAAGTTCCTTCAACAAGTTCGCCACTGCACAACTTCCTTAATTTAATAGATAGTCTCAATTTAACAGACCGGATATTAATTGAAAACGGAAACTTTTTCATTGCGTATTTTAAGCTAATTTTAAAATGCTAGCTATAAGCAGATGCTTTCTTCTCGCACTGACGTTAAGAATGCGTGGAACTCTCCCTCCACGCCTCTTATATGTCTCTGTAATGTGATTACGCGAATACCTACCTTGGTCTTCTCTAATGTTTACCATATTTTACTGTAATTCACATGTAATTTATACCATTGTGTGTGTAAAACTATTTATAGTGTCAAATTTATGAAACGGAATTGATTTAAGGCACATCGCAGTAAAATAGGGCGAACACAATATTTATCAGTGTATCTATCGATTTGTGTTATTCGAGACGAACATTTCAATATGAAAAATTACGTATATTTATTAAAAAAACCTAAATTATTATAAAATAACCAAGATCCAATATTGAATAGCAGCACAGAAATACGCTAGTGGGAAAATATTTAGCCGATATATAGGAATTGTTCATGAAACTGATCTCATTCCCCAGTAGATTAAATTCACACAAAATTTTATTGAAATGCTGTTATATATTTACGAAATCTGAAAGAGCTTCGTGTGGACCACTTTTTTCTTTCTGTAGTGATATTAACGTGGTGCGGATTATTTTAGAAGCACTTTAAATTATTCAGTACACTTTTATGTACAGGACCCAACTATCACGTTTATCACTCAGCTTTAAAAAAGTTATTGTGATTTTGAAAGACTGTTCTGGACTGATTTTCTGTTCCGTCTCTCCATACAAACAACGTCACACAGTTCTGTCTTTCTGAAATAAAACCTGTCGCTGTCATAGCAACGTGGAATCTGTAATAAGAATATCCTCGTGTCAGGTGGACAAAAATATGCATTGTGCGTGGGATACGATGCACATTATTTCATGAACTATGCTAACCTGCTATCCATTTTAACCAATAAAGTTAATGCTGAAGTAAATTATAGAAAATTAAATTTTAAAAAAATTGTCCAACTTAAATCTTCTAGTGATTATACTAATCTCGCATATGTTTTATTAGAAAAAGATAATAAAACATTGCTGTTACTGACCTCATTAATATTTACAAGACTCCCTCATTTCAGCCTTACGTCATAAATTACAACTTCATACACATATTGAAACTGTCAACACATGTCATCTCCATTTTGGTCAATCACACCCTTCAAAGAAACCACCTAAGTCCGAGTTAGGGTGAGATAACCGAAGAATGTAATGCTGAGAAATACATTCAAAAGTTATATGGAAACTCACTTAGAAGACAAATCGTAGATTGGGTTATAATATTAAAATGATTCACAACAAATATATTTTAATATATGCATTCTTTATAGCTGTTAAACAGTGAAGCCTGTAAAAACAATCACTGCTCTGTTATTCTATTATATGAACTCTTCATACAACTATAAATTAATAAAATAAATATAAGAAATTAAATATATTTGAGTCATGAACCGTCTTGTTGGACTTAGGAGAATGTACACCAACGAATACATACTTGTAGTGTAAAACCAAAGCTTAGATCCCTGGTTAAACCTCACGTGAAATGTTCGGAATTACTTTAAACTTAGATTAGGAACTTGGAACTGCCTGTTCTGAAACTAAGTCTTGAACACTTTTCTTGTGATCTGAAACTATACTCCTGAATGTTGTACTTTTGCTTACAAGATGATCTTCACTACACCAAAAGTTAGGTAGGAAGTTGGCCAGCCTTAAGTCTGGAATTACACTCTCAACAATCCTAATTTCAGTGAGTTTAACCATTTCGTAAAATGTTAGGACACAAGTTTGGCATTTTTCAAAATTCTATTAAAACTACAATGAAATGTGTCTAACAAAATTCGACGCACAATAAAAGACATAACGCATTTACCGCAGTTTCAGAAACCAATTCACAAACAAGTGTTTACTTGTTTATATATATATATATATACATATTTTTGGGACAATCTGTATTTAAGCAATTTGAACGTTATTGATCTGTATTCCGGGAAATGTATTTCACAAAGATAACTGCAGTCAGTAAAACCAAACTGATGTCTATAAATCTTAAACCTTCTTGCGAAATTTTGGATCGTAACTGTTTTGTTTTTAAAAACTTTTGAAAATAAAATTGCTTAAATTCGTCTTTAGTTTCGTTATGTACGAAACAGCTCGATAATCACAGAATAGATTTTAATGAAATTTTGTACTGGGTACTTTTACTGACATGCATCAAAAATTTTCGGTTAGAATCGGACACTAATAACTGATACTTTACACGAAATATTATGTTCGTTCTAAATGTCAAATATTTATGGAAGTGTAAATAGTCTAGATCTAACGTAATAGTTAAAGTTATGTCCAGCACACTTCTTCTGATATCTACCCTTTTATCAGGTAATTAATTAGAAGGATCTTTAATTCTTTGTCGTTTGATCGCTCGAGGGATGTTGAACTGATTTCTATCAAATTTAATACATGAACGTCCGTAAACTGAAAATTTAGAGGCAATGACCAAGTGAATGCGCCATACTCGTTAATGGAACTATATTGTTTCGCCGTGCTAGGAATTCTTTAATTTACTTAATTCCTCTTGATTATTTTGGTGGCGATCACAGCTAAGATATGATAAAATGCATTTTACCTTAACCTCACTAGTCTGTCCGTCCATCTATCCGAACATGAAAACACGAGAACCGCACAACAGATATTTATATTTGATTGGGAGAAATTTCCTATTTGTAGACACGTTCGAAATTTGGATCGGATCGGAGAGTAAAAACAGGTGCTTGTAGGGATACTCGTGGGGACTCCCCAAACGTGTGGGGGAATCCGCTGCTACAACGTCAAAAACAACCATAGGGCGTCAAACAATGATTACCCACAAAAGATTTCTCTGACGTCACAGGTATAATTTAAAGAGGTTAAAGGTTAAATTCTGGGCAACGCGCCTTGTCTCAACTATCCTAATTATTTTTCTGTTAAATATATTTATTTTGTACAGTCTATACACAAACATTTGAAGTTTATTGGTGTTGTAAAAATTATATAATATTAAAACATTTTGTTGTGTAAAATATTATATTAGCGCTCTTAATCGTAAATAATATAATATTATATAATTTTTACAACACCAATAAACTTCAAACGTTTGTGTATAGACTGTACAAAATAAATATATTTAATCAAACACAAACATGACGCATATAAGATACAAATATTTTTCTGTTATTTATTCTTCTTTTGGATAAATGTTTTCAGTATGTATTTATTTTATTAATAGATATTGCAGTCATTTTATGGCCCTTGGTTCTTAACCTTGGGGGCAGGCAAGATTCCAAGGGCAGATTTGACGCATTTTGAAATTCAATTGATTTTAATTCATCACCTGGTGAAATTGTGATAAAATAGGAACGGAAACCCAGATATCAGCAATTTTATTACTTTTGACTTCATATTATTGCTGTAATTATTATCAGGTTTATTCTGAACCAGGTGTATTTTTATTTCGAAATAATTTGTATTTCATTTATTTTGCAATTCTAATATTTATGCATTTTTATATATTTTATGTTTTACTTCAAATTTTGCTTTTAAAGTGTACTGTAACTTATTCAATGTAATTATGGCTATTAAAACATGAATTACGTCGTATGGGAAATTTACGAGCGTGAGGATTTTATAAGCTTGGTGACGGGGAAGGAGGGGGGGATATATGAAAAAGCTTGTGTATATGGAGAGCATAGAAACACACTACTGCTCAATTTTCTTGTAATTTCTCTTTACGAGAGCCAGAGTCTCTTTGTTATGCCACACAATAATGAAAATGACAGGCATTCGAAATTGTTTGCCTCTGTAGATTACTAACAACACTCAGCCCTGTCAAAACTGGGCTCCATTACGTCTAGTGCATTTTTACTGAATTCATACGCTAAGCGGATTTCACGTTAATACTGAATACGCTTTTTGTACCCCAGAAAGCAAACTTAAAATCGTTTTGTTTCCGTATTATGAAATTGTTAAAGGGTGCATGTTTCGAGTTGATGTATTTTACTGGTACTATTTAATAAACTCTGTTACGTATGTATTTATTGCTAAATTACGAGTAACAAATAAAAATTCTTCAGCCTCCTTGTGTACAGGCCTACACAAAATGTCAAAAAATATATAAATAATTTCATAATCATTTGAGTCTATTATTTACTTACATATTCTTGTTGTGTATATTATTTTAATGACATTAAATTATTTTCCAATAAATAAAACAGTTTTAATAAATCTGCATATGTCACACATTTCATTTGACAACTTGTTTCGAAGCTAATTTACAAGTACACTTCATTTATCAAACGCATGCCTCAGTATATATTCTAAATGGTATATTAATCTGATTTGTAACTGACCTATCACGTAATATTTACTTGTGTTTATATTAAAATTTTATTTACTAGGTCTATTTTATATATTGTTATATCTACATTAAAATGGTCTACTTATATTGCATATTAAAAATAATAAAATATTATATGTACGTTACTAATTTATACTACATGCATTAATTATCAAAATCTGTCTGAAGGACTAATGTTCGTTATTGACATCATTAAGATGACCTGGTGTTTTTATAAATCTGCAATTGCGTGTGTAATCACTTGTCATACTGGGCAAGGACTGAAAATTACAATGTATCGGTCATTCTATTTGAATTGCATGTTGTTGTTTGTCCTCCCATACACACAGGCATATCGAATTGTGTACATAAACATGTAATATATAAATAAATAATTTTAACATAGACATAAGTAAATCTGTCCTACCACATGTCATGGAGTACCTTACTGGGAGAAATGTTATAAACACTACTGATTCCTGACTTCTGTAATTTATGGGGGTGAGTGCCTTGGCCGAGCTTAACCCCCGACAAAATATGACAACAAGAACCCATTGAATATGGGGTTGGATGGACCTCTTAGACTAGAAGAAATATTCTTTGACTCTGCAGATTATTAAACCCCTGTCGTCCAGCCCGTAATTAGGCATTACTAATTTCTGTTTTTTATAACCACGGCTCATTGATGTGGATATGAAAATTCGTAAAATAAATCTAGAACACAAATTTAAAATATACATACAAGTAATATATAATTCCTTCATTACAAGCCAGGGTAATATACCATGTACCCTTTTGGGGGGGGGGGGTGTTTTATACACAGATACAACCAAAAAATATATTTGGAAACAGATTTTTTTAATCTTAGTGTTATAGTTATGGTCCGCAAGATATTCTAGTTTAAACCCGCTTAAATTTTATAAGGCCATCTTCAAATTATCGTGAATGTTACAGCAGTTGGTGGGGCATTAGGACCACCACTTAGGGCGAGTTAATTCGTTAGCGCGTGCAACAAGCCTTGATGAGACGTGCAGAGTATTTTGAGGAAACATAAAGACAACGCTTTGGTCTTGCCCCCGAATTCGGCAACATTTTGTTTTTTTTTAAATTGTTATTTCAATAAATTTTTGTTTTTTGTTTTTTTGTATCTTATATGCGTCATGTTTGTGTTTGATTAAATATATTTATTTGTACAGTCTATACACAAACGTTTGAAGTTTATTGATGTTGTAAAAATTATATAATATTAAAACATTTTGTTGTGTAAAATATTATATTAGCGCTCTTAATCGTAAATACGATTTTACATTATATTTTTTTTAGCGCTGTTATTAAAACGACATGTTTCGAAGGGTAATACCATCGTCTTCAGGTTTTTATCAATTTAAAATATTTTAAAAACTATTAGATACTTGATGCAATACATTATAATGATCCGTACATTATAATGTTTTAATATTATATAATTTTTACAACATCAATAAACTTCAAACGTTTGTGTATAGACTGTACAAATAAATATATTAAATGTTATTTTGTTGAGCAGTGAGTTCATTATTTGGTAGGACTGCGATGTCAACAAAATACTAGATCAAAATCCATCAATGTTTTAATAAGCTAGGGGTCAGTTACCTCAAAGAATTGCCCAATTGCTAGTGACAATCGACAAACACCATTAATTATTTTACATTCATAATTTGATAAGGGGTAAATCGATTAATAATTCCCTTACAGAATTTCTGGACTTTGTATTAAAACCGGTCTTCAGAGTTCCCGGTAGCACACACGCGAGCTCAACATTGTTTCTAAATTCGAGTTGCAATGTATTTTTGATTTATAGGTAGATCACATTAATGAGATGTTTGTGTTGGGTTTATTACAGGCTTAAGTGTACGTCTGAGGTAAAGTTTCGTGCCTTGACACAACTGAATGTACTTCAGTTTTTTGTCGATAAAATTGCGACTGTTTCTAGCAAGACAGAATTATTGTCTTTGGAAAGTTTATACGATTACTTAGGTCTTGTAGTGTTCTAAGAGTAGATAGTGAGTACTTTAGTCGTCCCACGGCTAAAAGCGCCAGTTTCTAATCGGTCACGACTTGCCGCAGTTCTCGTACAAAGCTCTGGCTGGGTACTTGGGGATTTTGAGTTTTGTGATGTCTGGCTAACTCAGTGAACGAGGGCTTTTCCAGGGATTATGTAAGAGTTGAGTGTAAACACTGCAAGACAAAATGGAAACTGAATGATCAGGTTTTCAGGAGACATGGAGAAGTGAGGTTTGCAGTTCGAATTAACAAACATTGTTTGGCACTGGTTCGGAATCTTCAAAACTCGCAGGATAACTCAACGTAACTTCGATAGTTTTTTTACAAAATCAGTAGACAATCGTAATGCAGTGCTGATAACCAAGGCTTTCGTGTAAACTGATAATATGCGGCAACCGATTATGGAGCCATCATACTTTGGTCTATCAATCATTCTCAAAATTTACTGTTTTGAGCACTGATTTACTAAATTCGAAGAATAATTTACTATGTCCCACTGACTTCTTCATTGTTTCGAGCTCAACACTGAAGCATTCCATCTTCCATACTCAGCCTTGGAAGTATAGGGGATTTTGATGAATAACAGGGATTAATATATTACGCTTGTCAATCAGCAATATGTGACCCTGTTTTAATAAAGATTCGCCTTAATGAGCACCATTCGAACACGGATCGCTGGACCACAGAATTGCAATCTTTTGCCTTTTGGAGGATTTCGTTACAGAAACAAAAGTTGTAAAATGCTTGGCTCCATTACAGTGAGGAGCAGATGTCCATCCACTAAAGCTGTAATTGCAAGGAGTCGCCACCTGGAATTGATGACACAGAAAGATGTTCACGTCCTTCACAAAAAAGTCTCCAACTCCACTGCAATTACGGATGCTTAAGACAGAAAAACTGGGTATACAGTCCCAATCATTCGATAATTTTCTAAAACTTTCTTTACTTCTTACCTCTTTTAAGTCTTAGTTTTAATCTCCGAACTACGTTTACATACATATTTGAACACCGAGGTTACAAATCTCACAGCTTCGGAATCCGCTCATAACATTCACAACTTATAACACACGCGAGCCAATTAATCAAATTGTTTAGCAATTACAGTGTTTATTCTAATATTAGTTGCTATGGGATGTCTATAATTAAAAAGAAATTGGGCTACATTAAACAGAACACCTTAGAAGATACATTTATTAAAAAGAAAATTGTTGTCTTCTTGCGCTGTGACGTCTGGAAGAAGTTAACCATTATCAGGGCAATGATCGCCCTGATGATGGAGGCAGAAAGTACCTCTGAAACGTCGGTAAGAATCTACCAGACAGACAGACAGTAATCTTCAAATCCATATGTCGCTACAACCTTGTAGATCATATCTAAAGTTAGAGGTAGAATTGTTTATTAAAGCCACACATCTTTAGAATTCAGAAGACCAACATTGACATTTCCAGTTCCGTTTTTGTACTGTGCGCTTAATCGATCTTGGCTTATTCCAGAATGATGTCCTGTAGAGAGGTCAGTGTGACACACTCTGCCACCGTCCACGTGTAGTATAAGCAGAGTGCATGTGTAACCTCGCCGCACAGTATGACATTTCATCTCTGAATAATTTTGTCTCCTCGTTGTATAAACTAAGCAGTACAGACTCCGAGCCAGAAACACTACTATTATGGTTAGCAATGGAGAGTATCAGGAGAATAAAATGACGTGGACCAACTCCGGCAGCTCTCAATGTGACCTATAAAAACGTTGGGGTCCGGAACGAGCAGTGCACATTTCGCAACATTTCATTCTGCCATATTCTTGATCTCGCACGTGCGTGTGATATTTTTAATATATAATTGTGGACATACACGTGTTATCTCGGAACTATGTCACCCAATCACAATTAACAAAATTCAGAATTATGGCTACGTCTTGTGTGAATTGATAAAAAGATGAAACGAGAAATTTACTTTGTGTGATGATAACGTAATCTATTAGAGGGGGGAAAAATAACTCAGTTGATCAAAGTCATCATTGAGAAGGCTTTTTAATAAATTCGCCAGCCATTCATGCAATTCATGTGTCAATTACTGTGTTCACATGAGACCCCCTCAACCCATGGGCCCCATCGCAAGGCAGATGAAAGCAGTCCACACGCTCGAAACCCACAAACAGTGAAAAATATATCATACCATCTTTTAAATTACAGACTTTTTACGTTGCTGTTAATAAAAAATATAATAATTTAACTTCGTGTTTTGAATCGGTGTGAAAATTTGTCTCTAATTTTGAGGCAAAGAATTAGGGGTTTACAAAGACAGGGATGCTAAGATAAAAATTTTTGAAGTAAGGAGGATGAAGTATCAGGATGTCTGAGAAATTTACATAATTAAATCAAGAAGAACGCGTTGAACTGGGCATTTAGCACGCATGGAAGTGACGAGAAATGCCATTAAATGATAACTGAAATTCGACTATACAAGAGAACATTATCCATTATTTTTGTAGATGGCATGGCAATGTAATTTGTATTAAGTGGTAAAGGGATGGTCTGGCCCAGGGGAGGAAACGCACTTACTAAGAGGTTTCATAATACTTCCTGACAACCTGAGTGGCTAGCAGCTTAAAGTAAATGAGCTTGTACCATTGAAATGGAGTACAAAGCGAAATGAAAAAACTAGCATTCATTAGAACTGACTCAATAAGACGAAGAATACACTTAGGTAACAGATTTCTTCCTGAAATCTTTGTTTCTTAAATGAATTTGAAGTATTTCGTACTTCAGACACCAGGCATCTAAATTTACAGAATTGATTTTAATGAACCAAACTAATATAGAAATAAATTTATGTAGAAGTGAAAAGAAAATGGTATGAAAGAGCTAATACTTACATAGCAAACCAAAATTAATATATAATTACACAAGCATTGACACGAACAATAATAAGAGATGGACATTTTAAGAAAACCCCTTGCCGATTTAACAACCTAAATAAATTATAGCTGAAAACAAATAATATCAGTTCGAGATGCTAATAATTGGCGAAGAAACGATCGAACAAATTGAATAATCACGTGTCACATGCGACTATTTTTGGGTTCGTTTAATAGGAAGACATACAAAGTCTATAGAAAGTGGAAAGTGAGAAACCGAGGAGAAAATAAAGCAAGACACAGCCTTAAATGACAATTCTCTTGCTCTAACAAGGATGTCAGTAAATATCAAGATTCAGAATACAGAAACATGAAAAACGGACAGCTACAGAAATGCCACGTTGGTTACTGTAAGTCCAACAGACTATAAATATTTGTGATTGTGAGATGATAATGTTGCGTCATATTGTGTTGAATATATACTTGTTCAATTTTATCAGTCTAATCACAATAAAATATTATTATTAAACATTAAAATATTAAAATATTACAATTAATGATGCTCTAATGTAAATCGAACATTTCGATAGAGAGCATAATTTTAATATATTTTAAATATTTAAATGTTAATTGTAATATTTTAATATTTAATAATAATATTTTATTGTGATTAGACTGATAAAATTGAACAAGTATATTTGTGATTGGTTATTCTTGGGCGCAACATGACGTCGAAAGAGATAATGCAATTGCATAAATATTGCGTTAATTTAAGACTAAGAATAAAATATACAGACCTACAGTTTTGTATGTTGTAAGAATCTCTCATTTTAGAGAGGTTTGAGAACTTAGAGCTCAGAAGAACATTCAGATCCAAAATATACGAAGTAACACACGAATCTCTAAAATTTCACAATGCAGTACTTTATAATTAGCATTCTTCAACGGATGGTGTTAGGAAGTCAAAGCGTGCGAGATGAACTAAGTGTGTAAGACGCCTTGGTAAATCATAAATTCATAGCAAAATTTGGTCCAGAAACCTCAGAGGAAGATGCTATGTTGAATAACTAAGGGTAGATGATAAACATAAATAGAAGCCTCGAGAGGTAGGATGTGATGAAGAAGACTTGATTAAACATGTTAATGACATTTTTTGATAAAAGAGCTGATATTTCGGCCGTAACAATTTTGAACACCGCATCAGTTGAAACAGCAGAATACGGATGCAAGAATTTAATATTGCTTTTTTTTTAAAATATATAATATAATTCAGGTCTATACACAAACTTTATTTACAGATGTTAAAATTTAAAATTTAAAATTTGCGCTATTCATCGTTACTACGATGTTACAATACTTACTTTTACTTTTACAAATATACAACAATATTCCAAACTTATTTACATATAAATAAATAACTCATATGTTAATTAATTTATTCACAGAATAATGGAAAACAAACATGTAGTAAATGAAGGCGCAGTATTGTAACATCGTAGTAACGATGAATAGCGCAAATTTTAAATTTTAAATTTTAACATCTGTAAATAAAATCTGTAAATAAAGTTTGTGTATAGACCTGAATTATATTATATATTTTAATTACAAAACACAAACATGACGCATTTAAACTTTAAACTTATTGCTTTTTTTGTTTTATGCGTAAAGTTGATCACATATAGCAATTAGGTGCTTTAAATGGAACACTGTGTATTAAGTAACAAAAATAATAATACGCTAAACCGGAGTATAATATATGAGAATATAGGAGCCTTTGTTAATCAGTTAATGGTTTTCGTAAATGTACGCATTCGGTTATCCCAGTTCAACAAAATGGAAAAAGGTATGAACATGTGCATTACTGGTAGAAGTGATGATCTTGATGGTATGTATGAATGTGACGCTTGGTTACAGTCCCCCACGAAGCGAGTAACATATCAGCTGCAACCCAACCGAGTACAAGCTCAATGCACATGAAAAATTTTGTTGAAAATGTTCAATATACGTAATAAAATAATTCAACCGAGCTGTTTTATTGACCGTGAAGTGAGCTCTCGTATTTAGAGGTAATAACACAAAATCAAAATGTTACACAATTGAATTATCCGGCCTCAAAAAACTTATAGACCTAAGATGGACTAAGTTTTTGGAAATTTGTGGTGTTAACGCGGATTAAATTCGTGAGTTACGTAAATATTTTTATTATGACAGTGAAATTTAATGAGCTTGAATTAATGAATAAACCAACTGACCACGAAAATAAATAAAAGTTGTTAGACCTATATGAAACACGAATATAACTTTGGGACTTAGCTTAAGAAAATAACTTATCAGTATGCGGGAAGGGTTACAATCAGGTTATATAGTTCGCGCAGTTATGTAAGAAATGTGTGTAGAACCAAAGAACGGTTATAAGTAGAAATAAAAATAGAATTATTTTCTTAACGAGTTTGCAGTAATATAATGCCTGAATTAGACAAATTTAAGTAGTAGTACGCTGAGTTACTAAAATATATTTCTCTACCTGTCAGATACATAACAGGCAACACGTATTATTAATGGTGATTGGCCTATATACGAGGCTCGTCCACAAAGTAAGTTTCCCTGGGGCCGTTTACAGAAACAAAACACAATTTCATGGAAATATTTATTGCAACAGATACAGCAAGTGTCCAGCTATTTTTCAACATATTCGCCACCGGAATTGAGACATTTGTCATACCGTGGGACCAACTTTTGAATACCTGTGTCGTAGAAGTCTGCCGCCTGGGATTGGAACCACTGTGTGACAACCATCTCCGCCTCTCTGTCATTCTCAAAACGCTGACGCTGACCGGACAGGAATTTCTTGAGGTGTAGGAAAAGATGGAAATCACTGGGAGCAAGGTCCGGGCTGTAGGGTGAATGATTAAACACCTCCCAGCTGAACTCCTGCAGCAGACTTGCTGTCCGTCGAGCCGTGTGCGGCCTAGCGTTATCACTGACCGCACTTCACAGTCGGCGGGAGCTGGAATAAGAACCTCCATCTTCAACAGCTGCAACGATGCTACTGTGAGAACGCGGGAGGTGCCGTTAGTGCATGCGCCATGCTACGTCATTGCTCTATCACGTACGCACAGTCGCTTCGCGCAATATAAGGTTTGCTAGCTGTGGGACGAGTGGGAAACTTACTTTGTGGACGCGCCTCGTATTTGTCTATCTTCCACTGTAATAACAAGATTCAAAACAAACAGTATATGTGTTTGATTTGTGATAGTTATTAAAAGTGGTGCAATAGAGGCTTAGTTGAAACACATATCAGAGAATCAGTTGTAATTCCTCTAAACACCGCAGATTAATTTGAGGAATAACAACGTAGTGTTGGATACACGTGACGTATTGATTGGTTTCATTACAGAGGTCGTACCTTCGAACAAACTATAGATGTATTTTTGATAATCTGAGGTAGAACAAGTGTGTTATCCGTCCTGGTAGTTACAAACGTGACATAGGGCTTATTCGCTTCCGAATATCATATTGTATATGTAGATTTCGATTTCAGGGAACACTGTGAAAAATTTAATAATAAAAATATTGTATTATAATTAAAAGTTATTGGATTTTGATTTATGTGTTGCGTACATCATATATTTAAGTTACTGAAGTTGAGGTTAGGGTAATTATATTGCTGTTTCGTATTCAGGATGTCAGCACATCTAGTCTCGAGAACGAAAACTATTTATTGTTAATTGGTAATCGCATTTGAAATGCCACAGCGTTCTACGGCGTGGCGATTTAAAAACTTGAAATCCGTTCACTTGGCTGATCGCTAGTTTCGTGTAACTTACTTAGACATAATTTCATTTGACACTGTGACTTTGTTGTGCCTTTACGTATTCTGAAGAGAAAGCGGTCTTCAAAAGTGATCGATTATTTTCTAGGAACTCATAAAATATGTAACTTCTCTCAGAAGCTTCTCATATCATGAGGAGAAAGAAACATTAAAGAGGCGAATACTCCTTCGCCTTGCACAATACGTAAAAGAGACTTGAAAGCCATCAAGAACGTACAAGGCCTTAAGCTAAAATAGCATGAAAGAAATATCGTTCTTCTAAATCCATATCTCAGGAAATAATGATTAAGAAAGAACAAATTGCCTTTAAACAGAACAGATTAAAAGAGAATAACGAGGAAGCTGTTATTAGATGTGGATCTTGTTTGTGGCTGAAGCGGTTATTAAATATTTCTACAGCAGTTTTCAAGAAAGCGAGAAAAAAATATGATCATTTAGTGAGATTAGTATTGAAGCTTACTTTGGTGCATGGCAATTTTTGTTTACTGCAAAATTAAATAATAATAACGGATGTGAAGATATCCGTCTTCTGGGTTATTGCGCTGTGTAGTCTGGTCGATGTTAACCAACGTTTCAGAGGTCATACTGCCTCCATCATCAGGGCGATGAGTATGAAGATTTCTGTCTTCTGGGTTGTTGCGCAACAACCCAGAAGACAGGATCTTCATACTCTGATGACGGAGGCAGTATGACCTCTGAAACGTTGGTTAACATCGACCAGACTACACAGCGCAACAACCCAGAAGACAGGATCTTCATACTCTGATGACGGAGGCAGTATGACCTCTGAAACGTTGGTTAACATCGACCAGACTACACAGCGCAACAACCCAGAAGACAGAAATCTTGATACTCTGATGACGGAGGCAGTATGACCTCTGAAACGTTGGTTAACATCGACCAGAGTACACAGCGCAATAACCCAGAAGACGGATATCTTCATACTCACCGCTGTGAGAACCTCACTTCTTACACAATAACGGATGTGTTTCAAACATGTCACTACATAGATTTTACAAGCAGAGTCACAACAGTTTATCAATTAACTTAACATTTAGTATGGTAAACATGCTTTTATAGTGAGATTGTACAGGAAGAATTAACTAAGGAAATTTATTAGGACATAAAATATGGATGTCCTACATTCAAGGTCACTGGTGTTTCTGTTGCCACATACGTTCGCAGAACTGCCATCTCAATATCACTGACGAGAAAGTTCATGTTTTCAAAGAGGGTGATTTGGTATCAACTGTAATATTAGTAACGCTTTATAAATCTATCTCATAAAATGGATCAATATCTGTAAAAAGGAAAAACAATAACATCCTAAGTGTAAATTACAGCATGTCATAAAAATATAATAAAAAACATGTTTCGCCGAAGGTAGTTCTCAGTGTGTGTAGCAGAGAAAACGTTTTACAAAAAAAAAAAATTCATCAGAGCAGTTCAAGAAAAGTAATATGGAGATAGCTGTCTTCTGGATAGACTGGGAGAAACTTCTACCAGACTCCACGGCACAATAACCCAGAAGACAGCAATCTTCAGACTCACCGCTGTAAAAACCTCAAATCATACGAAACTTAATATGGTAGCCATCGGAGAACAAAGGGTAGTTGGGTTGTTACTTAAATAATATTACAATTTAACTGCACATATTACGTGGAAAATATTCACTTCAAATATCCGCCTGGTCCCTAAAATCTTTTCACACTAACTCTTTGTCTCAACCAATAATAATTCGCCATTGAATGGTGTCTCGCTTTTAATGGTTGTCTAATAGTTCCTCACTCTCAGCTCATCGCTGCCCCCCCCCCCCCCCCAAGGGAAATCACCCTGAAGATGGCAACTGTAAAGTTTGCCAAAACATTGTAAAATCTTCAATATTCTGTGAGACTTATTCCATAATGCCGCTAAATCTAAGAACAAGGAAAATGCTTAATTTCTGTGCGTTTAATTAAAATATTTTAAGGAAAAATACATTTTCTCTAAAATATTAAATAAACAGTAATGTGAAGTCAGGAATAACTACATACAATTACTTTACTGAAATAACGTTACTTTTTATGTATTTTACTGACAGACAGACGTTCAGCGCTCAAACCCTGTCATCGTTTGTTCGAATCCGCTTGAGGATTGGATTCTTATCTGTGTTTGCTGGTCTGTAGAGGCCGAGGCCTTGCGTCGGGCTGATCTCTTGTCCAAAAACGAATTCGTAATTTCAGAAATATTTCTGAATTTCAATACGTCATAAGGACTTTCTCGTAAAATGAGATGAAGTAGAGAGAGATCAATGGCAGTTTCTTTGAACGACTCACGTGCCCGTTTACTATAGAATGAAGTCATACAGACAGCGCGAAAGTCCGGCATTTGGTATTAGATGGAGATGAGCGAACATCTTTACAGTCAAACACTACGATGTATCTCTAAATGACCCGTAAGGAACCGTGCATTCAAAGATATTCTCTAACTATATATAATGAAAATATACCTGTGTATATATACATATTATATTTATATATATAATTTTGGTGACAATTAAGGCACGGATCTTTCTCGTGCCTACTTCTTCCTGAAATTGTTTCCTGGTAAAGCGTCGAAACAATTATTCTCAAAATTAATTCTTATTAAGTAAAACGTTGAGGTTAGATGTAAGTGAGATTACAGGTACTCACGGCCACGAATATAAGGATTATTGTAATCTTAGATGCCGTGCTGTGAGGTAGAAATTAAAAGACGTTTCAGATGTTTACATTACTTTGATGATAGAACAGCAACGTCGCTCAATTTCTACCGTAACACATAGAAAAATATTAAAGAAGACATTCATCCTCATTTAGATATAAGTTAATTTAATGTTATCGTAATATACACTTAAATAAAAAAATGTTTCGTTTCAAATAATAATAATAATAATCTCTATTTAATATTCCTGCAAATCTAAGCAATCAAATTAACAATGTCGAGATTATCTGTTTACAAGCTCAGCTCGTAACCCATCAGATTACTTAATTTTATTCTCGGAATATAACATGCTTTACCTAAACATAAGATTAAAAACAAGGTTTTTTAAACCGGAAGTCTGTGCGCCGGGAAAGCAAGCTTTATGAGTTCCATCGCCGCTAATTCGATCTGTGGGTTTTTTTATTTTTCCTTCGACCACTACAGGTCTCAAGTCAGACGTCAAAATTGTCCCAGGAAAGTGAAAGGTATTACGAAAGCTTTCACAATACACTTTTACCAGACTTTCTATAGCACTGGGAAAATATCTTTCAAGACAGTCGCCCCGCAGTTGCAAAATGACCCCTAATATTTTTTGTGGTGTCAATTAGAGCTGAGTCGAGAATCTGACTTTCCAAAATGCGTAATTTAAAAATGTTTACGTTCCCGCATTTTATTCGTTACTTTTATTCAAAATTGCAATGATAATACCCTTAATGTTGTCAACGACCTGAAACATTTAAAATCGTCAAAGCCTAGTGAAATTAGGGATACTTACAAATTGTCCTATATAATACATCAGGCTTATGATATATTGTAATTATACTTGTCTGAACGAAGCGAGTTAATCAGGGAGTAATTGAGATGGGGCAGTTATCAACTATGATTTCATTGAACCATGTACAATAATTATACGATAAATTACCTTATAAATGACACATGTTTTAAATTTGCTTTTGGAAGAGTTAGACCTATTTACATACAGTGTTATATATGGTGTTGACATATCCAAATTTTGAAAACGGATTAATTTTGCACAAACCTTATACAATTAATATATATATATATATATATATATATATACATAAAGGAAAAAATATTTACAATTTATGGGCACAGAAATGTTATTTACAATACGCTAACAATCTAAACATACCTGAATGCTTTAATATAAAATAGTATTTGTGACTCTCCCCATTTTGTGTACGAATGTATTAATGGAAACCTGTCTCCCAAACGCTCGTAGAAGAATATTTTTTTATTCTAAAGATTCACTAAATGTCATATCTTCTACTGAGCCCCAATGTAAATTAACTTCCTGCAGAAAATTCTATCTTTAAAAGCTAATATTTATTTATCAAATCAAAAGAGTGACACTTTTCATATATTCCGAAAGTCAGTGTTCACAATTCTCCGTTATTCTGTGCTATAGTGAACTAAATAAACCTAGCACTTACATTCAAGCTTTATTTATAAAATATCCGTTTTAATATTGTAATTACATATACTCCATGTTCCTCACCTCGTTTCTTCGCATCCACTTTTCCTATATAAATTTTGAAATTACATTTTTCTTCAACATGAACATTAAAACATATAATTCTTACGAAAACATAATTTTATCTTATATTTTAAATGGCTTTAAAATTTCTCCCTCACTGGAACATAATTGGGAACAGCGTCCTGAGAGAAACATAAAATTAAAGAACGAAAATAATACATATATATTTTAAATCTTGTCCGTCTAATCACAATAAATTATTATTAAATATTAAAATATTACAATAATTAACATTTAAAATATTTAAAATATTAAATTATGGTCTAATGTAAATCGAATATTTCGATAAAGAACATCATTTAATATTTTAAATATTTTAAATGTTAATTATTGTAATATTTTAATATTTAATAAGAATTTATTGTGATTAGACGGACAAGATTTAAAATATACTTATTATATCACAATATGACGCAACTTTACCATCTTATGAAAATAATATAATAAAATATCGTTGTGTAAATTGAGAAACAAAGAGCACGCTAGCTTACACAACTTCCGCAAAGTAAGGACAATTTATTTGGGAAAATAAATAGTCTTACTTAAACACTGAACGACATCCTAAACTTTGTACTGTAGGCACCGGTGGCAAAACACAATTTTTTTTGATAATTATATACTAATGCCCTACATAAATCTATCAAACGAAACCAGTTAAAATAAATAGGAATGGAATTTAACGCTTTGAACATTGCTTGCAGCAGCTCGAGAGACTCACACTCATCTATTCCTGTTACAAAATAAAACTGAAAAATCTGCACAGCTTCCGGCTGCATGCAAATGTTTAGACTTCAGCACAAAAAAAGTGACTGCGATGTAGCTCGAAGTTGCGTCGTCTCTGATGTATACGTCTGTGGCATGTAAACTGCTTTATTTTTACTCAAATTTAACCATTTGAAGCGAGCAGATCCGGGACATACTTGTGACACCTAACATTTTAATCGTCCTTGATTTTATAGTCTTAATAAGAAAACAAATCACTACAAAAATAAAGCTAAAACGTCGGCCACGTAGGAGATTTCCTATCGTGAGCATGTAACAGCAAAGTTTATATTCCACGTCCCAGACTGCAGGTCTAATATTTCTTAACAATCTAGTGATAACTGTATGTACCACCTGTCATAAATCAGCAGCTCTAAATTTACCCACGGTGAGTATTCATAGGTTTAGTATAAAATTAGGGAACAAACAGTTATTCACTCATTAGCGTAACAGAGAATCACATTGTGGGCCCGTCCATGTCTGTCTGTCTGTCTGTCTGTCTGTCGCATTTCTCCTAGCATCTAGGCAACGCATATTATCGTAATAGTGACCTTGAACATCAATAGCTTTGTTGTTTCTTTCGATTAAGAGTAATTTAAGTACTCAGCTCCATCGGGTCTCAGTTGACAAATACAACAAGAAAAATATCAAATTTGTCACCGACCTGTTTTGAGGTGAAGGAACACCTTCTTAGTTTCAGTATACCCCAATCTTGTTTCCCCGAACAGCATTACTCGGCTGATACAGTTGTGGTTTCTTTGAAGCAGAATTCATTTCTTAAATTCTGTTTAAATTAACTTTGGCTTCAGAGAGTTAAATTGTAGAATATAGTAACATCAGATTGAAACAATATCATTCTAAAGGATGGAAGGATCCTGTTCATATGGACCTGTCGTCAGACAGAACACTAAATAATAATAAGATGAGGTGGTCTAGCGGTTAGAACGCTGGCCTTGTAATCCTGGGGTCTCGGGTTCGATTCCCGGCGGTGCCCGAATTTATAACTTGTGTTGGGCAAGGCCGTGGTCTAGGCAACACGGAGTTTTCCTCCGTGGCATCCCAACAATTACTCCATTCACACACAGAAGAAGGCAATGGCAAACCACTTCTGGATCATCTGCCAAGAACGTATATGAACAGGTCCCAGTCCGAGAAAAGGATGGAAGGATCCTGTTCATATGTACCTGTCGTCAGACAGAACACTAAATAATAATAAATAATTTAAAAGATAAGAAGGCCTGCCTCTGATGATTTTGGTTTCTTATGGGTTCTACATTTCACTCGATAAAGCAGAGAAGGGTAGCTGTGAGCAGATTTGGGTAAAATGTGTTGGAACGGGAGGACAGCGGTCAATTCAATTTAACAGAATAGGACCAGCATGAATAGACTCTACTTTGAATAGCAGGTACTTTGAGGCGGATACCTGCTGAATACTGAGAAGATACGATACCCGTTTAAAGAAGGTCTTCCACAGTACGTTCAGAATACAAGTGAGACAAGCTTACTGAACTAGAGAAGCTTAAGATAATTTCATAGCGAAAACACTGATAAGAAATACGCACTTCATTGGAGTGTGCTGTTCAAACATTATCGATTATTTGGATAAGAGAGATAATGTACTGATTCTATCACTGCCCGATACAAGTAGCCACGTAGTTTCACGTTTCATGTGTCAGTCCCTGTCAAGTATTGACATTTATTTGTGATTGATCAGCCACAGATATCTGAACAGAATTTAGTAAACTTTACGATTAGCTGAGGTCACGTTTACAAGGTGTCACAAAAGTAAATGTAAATTATTTTTAACATTTACTCTGAATGTCTTGTACATGCAGTTGCTTCACTGAATGACGTCTGGATGTGTTTATATAAATACAGTAAAACAGATTTTCTGCGCGGTTTAATATATATATATATATATATATATATATATAAAAAATGCCGGCTGGCACACTGATTCACTATGAATGTAGGCCGCACCCCCTAGCGGCAGAAGCTCGTACTACATCCGGTTCGCCCTCTATTGACACTCGTCACAGACTGTGTCTTTTAATTTCCTGATACAATTATATAATTGTCAAATATTGCAATACTTCAGTCTCCATCATCAGGAAACACAAACCTCTGTGTTCCTGATACCTTAAGTCACTAGTTCCCAAACGGTGCTAAGCGAGCTCAGAAATGCCTTGGCAGGGGCTCCGTGAAGATCTTCTTTAAAGACGAATTCTAACAAGTTCCTGAATAATTTTACATCGTCGAAGAGATAAGTTACTTTAACTGTAAGATACATTTGACACTGCTGCTAGTAAGACGTAGTCCGGAGCTCCATCAACTTCCATTCGACAGGTCTCTCGCGACAGTAAATTTTGGAAACACAATCTTAAGTAATAAATTTGGAAATCGTATAAGCTAGGCATATTACAAGATAATAAATTACTATTCAGTTGTGTACTGGTGTCTTCTGTAGGCAGTAATGGTTTATAGGTTATAACATGCAGTATCTAGCTTTAAAAACTTTAAGTATAACCTTTCTTTAACATGTATATTTACTGTAAATTCATTTATTAAATTATTTATTAAAAAGAAAATAGTTTCAAAAGAATTTTATGAGATGCTTCGTAATTATTCTTTGTAAAATTATTCTGTCAGAAAGTTCATGTCAAAAGTTTTGCATCGAAAATACCACTTTAAGTATTCCATACTTGTACTCGTTTCTTGATTCAGCTTTAGTGTTCTAACATATCCTTTCTGTATTTTTCTACCGCCTGTGAAATGTGTAGAGAAATTTAAAGTGTCGTTTGCATTAACGACTTTGATAAATAATTCAACAGTTCTCGCTAAAATGAATGCGTCAACGACAAAGACGAACACATTCCCAAAACCTAAAATCTAACCAACGAAGTATTACACGCACGTAAATAGAACGTAAAATCCATTAGTTCTATTTTCAGTCACCGCACAACAAAACGTTTTAAATCATTTCCTTATAAAATGGTTTTATTGATTGTTTTATGTTATATAATGCTAATTGATTAACAGATCAGGGCTTCAGTACTTAAACGGTAATTTAACTCTAAGCAAACAAAAGCCATGAAGTAGAATTTCAGACTACTAAGGCATTGTACAAAGATGGCCGTATGGTCTGATAGAAGTTTATCAACGTTTCGCAAGTCCTTTCTGCCTCCATCGTCAGGGCGATTAGTGACACAAATATAAAACAATTTACGTACATCTTTATTGCAGAATTCGAGGGATGCTTTGAACATTTTAATGCCCTTAGTAAACAACAGAATAATTATGTGCGAATAATTTTAATATATCAACTAGTGAAGGAAATATAATACATATTATTAAGAGATAAGGAAGGAACGTCTATACTAATAACAATAGTCCTTACAAAAATATAATGTTAACAAAATGATTTATTGTTACATATTCGGGTATGATATTTCTCTGGCACAATTTTAAATTAAAATATTATACAAAGCAAGTGTTACAAAGAAAACACTTTGCAATACGGCAACTTAAATAAAAAGTATGGTATTATTATTTCTATAAAATCCATAAGACTGTATTTAACATGTATAATATTAAGTCTATGTTATATAATTTTATATATATGATTTTTAATTATACATTAATTACATTGAAACGCGTTTGTACTTCTGTGGAGCACTTATTAAGTTCTCTATTTTGTCTGTCCCCATGTTTGGTAAAATTTAACAGTGACTGAACGGACTTTTATATCGTGAAAGGTATCCACATAATTCTAGAAAAAGAACATTCTTTTTATATGGTTGCAAAGCCATGAGCAATTGCCTTACAGTGTGTCATTTAATACATTAAAATCCAAGCGAACACGTGATAATTGTGATGCCACGTGCACATTTCCCATCATCATAATAATCATCAGCAGCAACAAGTGTTACTACACCTAGTGGTTTGTTGCGATCCCAATTAGAGTTGGTGCTTCCAATTTTGCCTTGGGCGTCCTACCTTCCTCATTCCGGTCGGCCGGTAATGTTGTAGATGTTTAGTAACACGGCAGTCTTCCATTTTAAACAAATTCTCTAAGCAATCATTTTTGTATGGGTATATTTTTTGCCAGTTAATTTTAAAGAACTTCAATTCTTTTCGTATCTCCTCACTACACTTCCGGTCCAGAAGTGTTTAGTCCGCTCCATGCTGTAGAAATTTCATTTCATTCGTCTCTTTGCTAGAGTCAAATTCTCGGATCCATGAAGTATCCCAGGAACTACTATTATCGTATAAAATTTCAGGCGTGTTTCTTTACTTGTTCATTTCGAGACATCTTTTTATTGTTCCACATACGTAGTTAAACTTAATTATTTTATTTATTTGTACGAAATTTTATAGCCCAGGTATTTAAAGTAAGTAACTTGTTACATTTCCCAACTCGTAGGATTTGAGGTTTTCATGGCGGTGATTCTGAAGATGTCTGTCTTCTGTGTTGTTGGGCCGTGGAGTCTGAGTAGAAGTTTACCGACGTTTCAGAGGTCCTTGCTGCCTCCATCATCAGGTCAATCAGCCATCTTCATTTCCCAAAACGTTAATTATTATAATAGATCATTCCAAGCAAAACAAAACATGAGGTTTACAATATAATGGAATGTTTCAACTAAGATAATTATAAAATTCACTTTTAAAGAACAAATAATGCAATACTTGATGATAATTACTTGTAGCAGGAACATGTCTTGATTAATTTTACATTATAGCAATAACATTTCCTGAAAACCTTATTGTTCTGCGTTGACTGAAACCTGGCTTGTGATTTCGGACCTAAAACAAGAGGTTTATAAAGGCATGTAATGTAAGCCTATGTAAGAAATTCATGGTCCAGTTGCTTAACCTTAGAAAAATAAACATCTGACACTGTACTGTGTCTTTTGTATATTTGTATATTTTATTTATATATATATATATATAAAGAATAATTTATGTTGGTATATCACTTTTATAGATTACAATATCAATGTAACTACAGTTCTGTCATGCAGATTCCAACTCACGAACGGGCTACTCTGTGGGAAATTTTATCAATATCCGTGGTGAGAAGAATATTGGCGGACACTCAATAGACTAGAAATTAAACCCTACAAGTTTCTCCATTGGGGTAAGGTAAAACTGTTTCTAAATGAAGCCTCTGTATGCAGCTCAGGCTTTGATTGTTTAGATGTGTGGTGAAATTGCAAAGGAAATATGCCGTCGAGACATTACAAACGTAGCCAATCGTGTTTTCGAAATTGCACGACTGAACGGTGGTCGTATTGACCATGTAATCAATAAAGGATAAATATTAATGATTTTTATTTTATTTTCATAGATATTTGTACCATTATATTAATATTAAAGCTTGTATTCAAACTTTCAATCGGATATCATTTCATACTCCATTCTGTGCAATTGCTTGAAATGCAAATTTTTATCATGGTTTATAAATACTCTTTAATTTGGTTTCAAAATTACTCCATACTTTACAAAAAAAAAAAAAAAAAAAAGGAAAATGTTTTACGCCTTTTTGGATCGCAGTAATTTCCTCTATGCTACCGTGATCAGTGAAAAACTTTAATGGTCTACATCGTGTTGTACATGAAATGTAGATAATTTTTGAAACAGCAGATTTCCAACTTCAATACACACTCGTGATTCTATCGTCAATTTTGCATCTCATGAAATACCACTGTAAGTGAGAATAAAACATCATTTTCTTTTCCGTACAACAGCCGTGATTAACGAAGCATCGCCAATTAGGCTCGAGAAATTAGAGCTGTGACTATTAACGTTCTTTCAAATTACGTATAAAACATTAAACTTGTTTATGGCCCTGCACTGAAAATTACAAATACAATTCTGACATTTTCTGTAATGCCCTACATATTTCATACTGTACTATTTTTTACCAACTAAAATTTTACAAGAATTTCACTGTACATTAGCCGCGATTTCGTGATGAATCTCGTCCGTCATGAAATAGCGTTGGTCGTTAGTCTCGTGTTTACCTGGATCTCTACTTTGCGTTAAGTCATCTTGTCTTCGTCACTATCTGCTGCAAATTTCTGACTGCAGGTGTCGATGATTAGAGTCGAACCGAAGATCAGACATCACGAGATGCTTCCGCTCGATCAATGTTACTCGTAGGGGGCACTGTCTAATTTAAATTCGGGTGTAATTACCGATCCTGACACTTGACATGCGAGAGGATAGTCACTTTTTATGCCGCTCATATGAATGGAATTAAAATTGTCTGGTTTTTATATTGCACACTCCCTTTGTGAGCCTGGAGTTAATTTGTTGGTTGTTTATTTTTAATTTGTTAAAGAGAGTAACTTACCCATACAGACGGTATATGCTCAGGCAGCAGGCTATAGACTATGTTATCTCTACCTGTTATATAATCATTCTTTTCACTGTAATAAATATCAGTACTCAGATACAAGAGTAATTCTTCTTAATGTTGTGAAGGTTTCAAGTTTATAATGATTCTCCTGAGTATAATGTCTTTGGTTGTCGTGAAATAAAATGTATTTATAATTTGTCTGACTTATTCAGTTGGTGGAAAGTATTGAAACTGGTAATACCATTCCTTCCATAATGTTTATGATCTTAAAATTGAACTGGACTTCAAAGCGGAGCGATTGAGTTATATTCTATGGCACGTCATCTGTGGGGAAAATTCTGACAGCTGTCGCTAATGACACGTGGAATGTTCGCTTTAATTCCAAGAGATGTTGTTCTATGGAATTTTCTTTCCGCCTTTTTATAATGATGTACAATACGAGATTACATAATACCAGTAAAATAATTCTTACAGAGCTAATATATCCCAGTTATTTTCAAAAATTTAGGTTTATGAAAAATTCACTTCAAAATCTAAATCAAAACAAGCGAACTTAGCACCTGAAACTGCCTTTTATTAAGAATCTGAAACAAAATAAAATAAAACAATTTGAGAAGCAAAGGGACTTTTGAATCTCTCCCTGTTATAATTTACCACACAGAGAGCATACAAGTAGAAATATGGACAGTATCTCTTCATTAGTTTCAAATATTATAGAATCATTCAAAAAGGTTTAATACAGTTTATGTATATTATAAATTTTAAAATTTACTTGTATTTTAATTTAGCTTAACTAGGTTTGCACATAACTTAGAATATAATTTCCTTTCTGTATTCTGCGAAGTCTACAAACTTCAAAGACCGATTTCATAATTAAAGCTATGAAAATTTATCAAAGGAATAACTTACAAATAGTGTATCTCAGTTACTATTTACGTCAATTAAATATTTACGATCTTCAATGTGTCTAAATCACAGATTTAAATTTTGTAATAATATCAGTCTTAATATAGACTTATTAGTAATTGTTATTATATTAGTAACAAGAGTTTAGCCAATAAATTCTGGTTCAAGTATTTCGCCTAATTAGAAAAAGACAAGACGAAATTATAGCTTAATAATTGTGTCCTTGTGACCTACTTTTATGAAGCATTTATACTAGCACGTGCGTTCGTAAAATCATGGAGAGTGAGAAAAACTACATAATACAAATCAGAATGTGAATGCTCACACACAAAATATTTACTTAGCTGTGTAATTTGAAATCATATTTCCCCCGTTAAGGTTACTTTGGTTAAAAAAAAATAATACACGCAGAACAAACATACAAGCAAATTGATATACTTTAAATGTAAATCAGCTTACGATTGATATACATTTATAAAATTTAAACGTCTCTCCTATATTAATGGCTCCTGTTGGACATCACAATTGTGAACATTAATTATTTTTTTGTAATTCTGTATGAATATTATGCCACTGAGGAGTTATCCATCTTAAACTTTTAACGTTGTTTTATTAACAGTACGAACATAGTCTCTCTCAATATTCTCTGGTCAAATCAAAACTACAGCCATAGAAAACAGTTCTTCTTCACAAGCTAGGAGCACATCAGCTAGACAAGAATCTCCTTGTATTTTATTGAACTAAATTTTCATTACCTTCTTCAGGAGGATACGTCACTAGACCCTGTTCAGGATAAGCCACATTTCACATCCTCCGAAACCTATTTCTTATACTCTTTAGAGCCTATTGGTAATTACATATACCGGTTATTTTAGTAACCAGTAACTCATTTTGCCCACAAACTGTATTTATGTATTTCATATGATTCTGAGAATAAACAGCAACTATATCATTCTTTGACGTAAGAATTTAATATTGAAATATTGTTAAGACCAGCTTTGGTTTTAAATGGTAATTATAAAATGTAATTGTTACCTCCTATATAAGTCTAGGTGTTTGTCACAGGTAGTCTCCCTCCTTCAGGTCTGTCGACCTATTCGGCGTTACTCCAATGCGTCGCTTATGCATACTTAATGTTATCATCCTAATAATATTTAATTAAATTCATATAAATAATAAAGTTCCTCATCTTGAAATTGTCTCCAGTCTCCTCTCTTCCTCCTACATCCAAATATTTTCCACGTTTTCAATCGATGTTCTTTCCTCAGATTCAGAGACGAAGCTTCACACCATTAAAAATAGCACGTAAACGTTTCATTTTTGTTCCTTGGAAACACTGAATTAATTTTCTGTTCTGTTTTGATTTTTTTTAGATGGGACTCTCAGCTGTTGTTCAAGTCAATGGAACATCGTGGACATCATTGATCAATATGTCATCAAAGGCAGTTTGATACAATAGAAGCTCTACAAAATTTTGTTATTGGTTCATGAAATTTCGGTTACAGAAATGGTAGAAATGATCATCACATTCTGTACTTAAGGCCATAACCCAAGATGAACTTCATCTAATTAGTATTCAGTATCTCGGCTCTTAAATCCAAGAAAGTGATTGTTATCTACGGCAATTATCAGCTGATTAGTTCAAAAAAAATTATTTTAAATTTTTAAAAAAAGAAAATAACTTAGGAATGAGTTACTCAGTTATGAAGTAGTTTGTAGCCGTTATTTACCAGCTACATTTATGACGTAAATCCACTAAACGAGGCTGTATTTGTAGATAATCCTCACAACTGGCTCTACAGGAAAAATAGACAAGAAGGAATTTTCGTTTAATTATTCCATTCCTATAATTGTCGTTGAATATGAAGAACGCATCTCAGGACATCGGTACCAGTGCAAATCTGTAATTTATCAGTTTACTCCGTACGTTATGCTTTTAAATTAAAGACTTGCGAGTGAAATGGTGTTATTGCTAAAAACTTGTGTCATTCAGAGGAAGACTTTCATGAACAATACCTCTAAAAGAGATTTTTATGACAATGGTATCTTTGCCTGAAAACGGATTGTTTCACAAGGGATAAGAAGCGAGACCCAGCTCAAAATATTTGGTGTATTGACAAAATAAGACTCTTTTAAAATATTTTAAATCATACAGACATACATGTTAAAGAATATATTATCGTGCATATATTTTAATGTTTCTTCCATCATGCGAACTCAGTTCAGACAATATTAAAATGTTTGTGATAAGTGTGTATGTGTGATAATCAAATTTGTCAGAAAACAGTTAGAAATACATTATCGGGATGTAATAATTGTTTCAACATTGTGATAATGACTCAAAGTACAGTGGCGGCTAAAAAGCTACGCTGACGATGGAAAGTTCAGTGACAGAAGTATCAGAAGCCTGTAACCTGACGACCGCGAACAGCACAAGTGGTTTGGACCGCGACGAAGCTCTCGCTCAGGCCGAGATAGCGACACTTGCCACAATGTTGACGGTCACTGTCTTGGGTAACTTCGCTGTTCTGCTCGCTCTGTCAGCGAGACCGAGGAAGAAGCTTTCCCGTATGTACTACTTCATTCTGCATCTTAGCGTGGCAGACCTCTGTACGGCTTTCCTGTCCGTGCTACCTCAGCTCGCCTGGGACGTCACGTACAGATTCTACGGCGGTCCCCTCCTCTGCAAGATCGTCAAGTACGGCCAGACGCTTGGTCCGTACCTCAGCGCCTATATTCTCATGGCTACGGCACTGGACCGCTACCAAGCCGTGTGCCACCCGCTGGCCTATTGTTCCTGGACGTCTCGACGCTCGCGAGCGATGGTGTGGATGGCCTGGGTGTTCGCCCTTCTCTTCTGCATACCTCAGGTCAGTGCAGTATACATAGACCTACTCCGTCCTCGGAACCTTGGCTCTTATCTCAAAGACTGAGGATCTTAGTGAAATGCTTACAAGAATATTAAGTCTTAAGGAACAAAGTGTTAACCCGAAGTTGGTTGAAATCGTATTGTGATCTTCATAATTTGTACCGTTCACTAAATATTAAACGCTGTTTTTGTGAACAGAGAAGGAACACTTAAAATGCGGTGGGACATGCATGGGGAGATGAGATTTTCAGACAAAATTCGTCATAAAATCTCAAGAGAAGGGACAACTTTAGAGACCTGGGCACATAATAAAGGATAATATTTACATGGATCTTAAATATTATGTGGGAAGTTTTTGGATTGGTTTCATGTGGAAGAATCTAGTATCAGCTATTTTCAGTACGGTAATATAGTTTGGGCACCATAAACGGAGAGGAATTGCTTGTAAACTGAGTTGCAATCAACTCCAAGAAAACTCTGCCCTGTGAAGTAAAGTATTTATTAATAAGCGACGTTTATTTATGTCTTGTCTTTTACTATTAAAAATTCAGTCATGGATGCTATAAGCTTTAATGTCCAGTTCTCGTGAAGCTCCGATCCGTTTTATAAAGTCCATCACCCATCTTCGAACTTTTAACAATATCAATTTAATTTCCAGGTACGCCTAAAAGGCGGAAAGAACAATACTTATTCAGAGCATGTTCTTGGAAATTAGTTTCATGTTGTAACAGTAGGATATTCGATTTCCGAAATCGTTTACAAAATAATTTTTCGTACTGTCAGAAAAAGGGTAGACATCCAACCAGCTCTGTGTAGTTAGAAACACGGTTATAAATTTCTATGCGACGTTACGACATAAATTAAAAGTGCTCCGCGTTATTAAGAAACATTAGACTTTTGTAATGCACATAAACTATATATGTAACTTCTGAAGTTTCCTTAGCATTTCTACTTACACTTTCATCTGCTGCGATGTTAATTAGAGCAATTGTGGAACTTTCTAGGACACCTGCTGCCTTAGTTTTCTAAACGAGAGAACGAAAGTCGGACATTCACGACAAAGACATGATAGTTTATTTAAATCTACAGAAGCCGCCTCACAACGTTTACTGTCCTCTCATTTCTGAGCAACGAATCTTACACATTTTATTTACGCAACTCGCGAACGTTGCAATTCTATAAAGAAGTTTACATAGCCGACAACGTTCTTGCACACGTACAAACCTAATAGCGTCGTTTGTTTTAGTACCCAAAGCGACCTTGAAATAGGCGAATCCTTTGGTCGGTAAGAACAGCACATGAACAAGAATCTTCCTTTTTATATCAACTTCCCCTTACATGTGACGTCACACACAGATACAGCTGGTTCGAACCACGGTTAAGAAAAAGTGTGCTGATCTTTGACCCGCCCTAAAAGGAACCTGATGTAAACAAAGATGAGAGGGAGATTGATGCACATATGTAAATCCGGAACGCGTTACTAACCACTTCTCTCGTATGACTGGTCAGAGATTATACAGATCACTGCATTACGTTTGCTGCAATTTTCATAAATTTATTAATCCCTCCCATTAATTTTTAAATATCGTAAGCAAAATATATAGCCATGGTAGTCTAGCGGTTAGAACGCTGGCCTTGTAATCCTGGGGGTCTCGGGTTCGATTCCCGGCGGTGCCCGAATTTATAACTTGTGTTGGGGAAGGCCGTGGTCTAGGTAACACGGAGTTTTCCTCCGTGGCATCCCAACAATTACTCCATTCACACACAGAAGAAGGCAATGGCAAATCACTTCTGGATCATCTGCCAAGAACGTATATAAACAGGTCCCAGTCCGAGAAAAGGATGGAAGGATCCTGTTCATATGGACCTGTCGTCAGACAGAACACTAAATAATAATAAAAGCAAAATATACGTTGAGTTTAAAATTCCGCAATGCAGTGTTGTAAAATCATATACTTTATAAATTTTTAAGCGGGTGCAATTTTTTTATACCAATCACGTGACGTGGCTAGAGGCGAATTCTGATTGTCCTTCCGTGAAACAAAGTACATTATTTGTTCTTCGTATCCAATGAGTGATTATTAATTAGTCATGGATTAAATCGTAGGCCTACTACTGATAAAAGAACGTAACAACATGTAAGTAAACAATTACGCGTTTAATGAAAATTAATTATTTTATATTAAACGAAAAAAACTTCGAAATTGCAATACGCGACATATCACAAACGATGGATAATTTCTGAAATAATTTTCTAACCAACTTTTTCAACTCATCGGTTATTCAGCTATCTCGTATTCGGTAAGGACGGATTTTTCCTTTTGAAGATTTTTGTATTCTTCGTCATCCTTTGCAGATACTTAACAAAATATTAGACTAGAACAGACAAAGACGATCAGTACGCAGCAATATTTAGAATTAAAATCCTCACCAGCGTCGGAATTTGCGGTCTGTAATCAAATATTTTGTTCCATAAAAGACTGAAAATTCTAACCCAGCTGATATATTAGCGTGTCAAGAACGCCTCAGCTCCAGGAAATTACTCTGTAGTTATTGCTGTAAACCCAAAATCCGATCTTCGTATTTGGGTGGTCCCGAGTTCTAAAAACTCGAACCGGAGACGGACTACAAATAATGAGAATTCTCTTGTTTCCTTTGGCTGTTTCAGCCAAATGCTGATGAATTATCGACGCAAAATGACATTTAATAGTTTATTTTCGTACGTCTTGTGTGTTCATTTGATATTAAATGTATAATTCTATATTAAAACGTGTACAAAAATAACAGTCATATGTTTATCATAACTTCCTGTTTTTCAGTTCCCTTAGATGAAATTTACAAATTCCCTGCGGGCAGTATTATATTTTCTAAACTTACTTTTCATCCAGATTTGAATAGAGTGAATAATTTAAGCTATAAGGAACTAATATGAACTTTTAAGTTCATAAAGCAGAACGTTCTTAGGCTTTTGAATCCTAATTAAGTATAAATCTTAACGTCACTCCGTGTTAATGTGGAACATGACTTTTTGTAGCAATGAGAAATGTAATCAATTTACTGCAAACTCGGCTCACAGTCCGAGTGATTTTCAAAACGACCGACATTCAGAGCTACGAAAACTTTGTTTCTCATTCACAAACACAAGGTGAACAGTGTCTTGTACATGCATATATATATATATATATTGTTGTTGTTTTCTCGGCTCTACAACCCGGTTGTGGGTTTTCGCCGCCTCCTTTCGGATGTTTTCCTAATCTTTAAAGTGTGCATTTGTGAGTGGTAAGTGACAAGCCCACAGCCTCTGCACAATTTCTACTCAATCCTGATTTGACTGCCAGAGCCATCTAGTAGTGAATCAGGAGAGACTTGGGTGAGAAATGGCCGCTGAATTTTGCATTTATATAAGAGCAAATAACTGATTCAAACTTCAGCTGGGGAATCATCCAATCCATAATTTCCTAATTTTTGTATTTTATGAACTTAAACATTCCCTCGTCTCATTCCCTGAGAACTGCCTGCATGATCGTTGGCTTGTCAAAGAGAGATTCAGCTCAATGAGCTCTTGTATTATTATAGTAGTCGGGATGAATCCGTGCGTTCGAGGTCCAGAACAAGTAAAATGCAAGGGGTTTCGAGGGGTAGCTGAGAAATAAACACGAACTTCCCATACTTTTAACAACATTTCCCAGCGTCCTCCTTTGTATCTCATTGTCTGAATTCCTACGTCGATAGTGTCTGTGGTTTAAACTGCACATGCTGTAGAGCTCGTGACGTAGGCGGAACTCACGCTTTGAACCGAGACAGTACACTTTTAATTAAAAATCTTGTAGAAACAATGAGGCCCCCGGGGATGAGAGAGTTCATCCTATAAGTCGCAACGAATTCTGTGTCAACAAATTACGTAATATCTTGTGGTAAGGCAAAATTTTAACCTATTCGTGTAAAATTCACGGTGATGACGTCCGAGCTTCTGTGGGACCAACTCATGTCCCTGAAAGGGCTGCTAACCAACAACGGGAATGAAATGCACGGAGCTACGGACGCTGTAAAGAATTTGCCTAGTTCTAAAAGGGGCTTTGCGCCCTTGGAAATATTACCAGCATAAATTTGTCTCCCTCTTAGTTCTGTTCTGCAAATGAGATGTCTGATGTTTTCTAATGCTGGAAGAATGTCAGCCTACACCTAAGGCAACATCTCTTTATAAGGTTGTATTGACACCAAACACAAGTTAACAGTAGGAAAATTTAATTAAACGCACCGTATAAATCGTGAGGAACATTTAAGGTCTGAAGCATACTGCGCCATTGCTGCAGCCTTTAAAAGTGGCGCAACGTGTTATCTGTTTCTTCTTTCTTTCTTTCTTTCTTTCTTTATTTCTTTCTTTCTTTCTTTCTTTCTTTATTTATTTATTTATTTATTTATTTGAATTAAAACGCCAAAGATACAGATCAAATGGTTTAAGTCTTTACATCCAACTGGTAAACATATGCAACAAATATTTCAAAAATTAATAATATAACATTTTTTCCAACACATTTTATTTATGTTTATGGTATGATTCTTAAAATAAACAGCATTTATTTTTTAAAAAAAAATATATTAACCGATTAATCTCTTTAGTGTTGAACTTTTTCTCTGAGTTTAAGACAATGTTTAAATATTGTTTACTGGCATCTGCTTCGAAGGGTTAGCCCTTTTAGGCTCAGTCCGATTATCTGTACAAGCTTACAGCTTAAAATATAGTTAAATTTGTCCTGATGGCTTGTCACACTCGTAGTAAATAATTTTTAAGGGTTTACACAAAGATTCTTTATTACAGTTTCAATGCTTATTAAAAATCCACTACGTGTTTCGATCTGAATTGTTCATTTTCAGGTGGATATCTTAAAGTGTTCGGCATTTAAAATATATAACCGCTAATTTGTATACGTAATTTCTGTTTCTGTACTTTGCTAGGCATTCAGAAAATTACATTCAATTACATTGTAAGAACATCCAATATTTTTTAAAAATCATATTAATTAAATTGGACCTAATAGAGTGACATTTCATAGTATAAATTCATGAAAAGTTTAATTTTACGGTTCTACGTAAATACCGAGTAACCGAATTGGTTACACGAGGAGACACTGAAATATGTTACTCATTTCTTGAACTTTTCCCCCAATATTCTGCTGCAATATATTTCTGTCTCAAAGCAGAATATCAGATTCGATAATCGAGTTGATATTTGCATCCTTGTACTGAGAATTTTGGGCAGAAATTTCGCTGTTATTCATATCTATATAGCATGACCTGTGACACCCGTTTCTGTAACTTTGAAATGACCAAAATAGACACACACATAATCCCCTCCAACTCTAATAATTTTAATGTAGTGGCGGAACGAACACCAATCCCGTGAACTTTAATGCATTCAGCTATTTGTTTCATTAACCTCACTCTGGAGTCCAGTGAATGCCAAGACCAAGTTTTCAATTTCCATTTCAAATGCTTTAATGTAGTACATTTTAGTAAGCAGACTATTTGAAAAACTAACTTCTCGCTAAATTATGTATGCATCAGTCTGTCCGTTTTAAAGGATATGTACTTTTTATTTATTTGTTTATTAAAAAATACAATTTGAATCGTAAAAATTATATAACGACTTTGTGGTTGTAAATTGGGAAGGATTTTGAAGGAAAATGTCTGGAACCAAATTGTTTAATGAAACCCGTCAATCAGGATATCTGGGCGCACGAATGAGACTCAAATTTTAATCATTCCAAGCACAAGGTATTAAATTAGTGTATTGTGACGTTCTGTTTGCATGAATACATTTTAATAATACATTTCCGGCAGATACAATATTTTGACTGGGGTTTATGGAGGTAGTCTTCTATTTCTGAAGAGAGTTCCAGATTGAGTCTGCATTTAGCAACGTCCTGGTATCTATAAATTATATAATTTAAATAAAATTATTCCACTCTGTTGTTGTTCGATTTTTTTAGAACATATAATTATTCCTTCACTAAGTGAATGATGAATCTGAAACTGATAAAGATGTTAAACTGTGGAAATCTGTTAACCAAAAATAATGCTACTCTCTCGTTCTTTGCTAATTTTTCAATCATTATTATTTCTTTAAACAAAAATAATAAGCAGTCATAATAACTAGGATATGACGCGCAATGTATGTTTTCCATGAAACTGACTTATTTTTTTAAGTACGTTTAGTATTCGTACGTATATCCACAGTTTCACATTATCTGTGTTTGTTTTAGTTCTAACAAATCTTCAATTAAGAGTACATCGTTTCCATTGGCTTAAATGATTAATTTGGCATTTGCGTTTAATATCGGGGATTTCAACAAACGTTTTGCATTTATTGATATTTATGTGATTCCGCGGTTAGTAATTTTTGATTTTGTATTATTAATATTCTGTTTTAAAAAACTCTTAGTATGGGATGTAATTGATTCATCCAAACATACGTTTTCTCAATAAAGTCTCAGTTTATATTGTTTATTAATTTAATTATTTTCTTAGTTATTTATTTAACAACATCTATAGGGTGTCGAATGATAGGATTATTAATTAATAATTTATTTTTAAAGGAAGAGGGAAGGTTGTATCCCGTCATTTGCCCGGAGGGACTGACGAAAATAACGAAAAGCCTTAGTCAAGATATCCGGTCTCCTAGTCGAGATTTAAGCTCATGAACTGCGGAATACGAGGCTGGAGAGCTAAGCGCCCGGCCTCGGCGAAAGTTGCCTTCTGTAACAACGGAGAAACTTTAGAAGGAGAATTAATTGTCTGAGAATAATTCTGGTAATCCCTTTGCATTCTCAAGGCACGAGAAGAGTGATTTTTAGATACAATGGCGTTCTGACGGTCGCCTCTGAAGCCCGAGTTAAAGTCGCTTTCGTTAAAGATTAAAGCCGCCATCTCTCTGATAACTAATTGGCAAAAGTTACAAATCGTAAGAATTGCGTAAGTTTATCTTTAAATATTACACAGCAAAGTTCGTGTAATTTCATGTCGACATGTTTAAAATATGTCCGATGAAGGAAACCATTTGACGGTATCAGATAATAATTATTTATTGTGAGGTGACGTAGGTTGATAAGATCTGAGTATAATTAAATCCGCGTAACAAGAAAATAGCCCATGCAGTTCGTGCAGAGATAAAAAATAATAACTCTACAACACTGGAGAAGAAATTTGGTTCCTTGTGAAGGATAGAAGATATAGTCAACTAAAATGTGCGATCTTTACAAAGCCAGTGTTTTGTACAAAAGTGGCTTTTGTAGCAACGTTAGTTATTACGAAATACTTAGCCCACTTCTCAAGAGAGAAAATACCCATGAATGGAACACATGAGCCCACAAGAAAATTTGCATTCCAGATTCAGACATGTTATACCAGTAAAGGTTATGAATCTTATATAAAAAGTGGCATAAGTATATCTATATACATCTGAAGATTTCTGTCTTCTGGGTTGTTGCGCCGTGTAGTCTGGCCGATGTTTACCAACGTTTCAGAGGTCATACTGCCTTCGTCATCAGCGTATGAAGATTTCTGTCTTCTGGGTTGTTGCGCTGTGTAGTCTGGTCGATGTTTACCAACGTTTCAGAGGCCATACTGCCTCCATCATCAGGGTGATGAAGATTTCTGTCTTCTGGGTTGTTGCGCTGTGTAGTCTGGTCGATGTTTACCAACGTTTCTGAGGTCATACTGCCTCCGTCGTTAGCCCAACAACCCAGAAGACAGAGATCTTCTTACTCATCGCTGTGAAAACCTCAAATCATACATATATCGTATATAAATCTGATCTAACCAAAGTCTCTTCTTTTACGAAAATATTATTGTCGTCAATTCGATTTCTACGTGAGGTATTCAAAAGTACAGGTACATTATTTGAAGGGACTTGGTTGGTACACGTGTGCCGGCGAGGCAAATAAGAGAATTTTCTACTTTTAGTGTGAGCAGTGCGCTAAGGCATAGTCCTTCAGCGAGGTGCGTCATCGCTGCAAATGACGTATGTAAATCTTTGGATGTATTTCGCATAAACATTGTCTCTCTTGAGCGAACGTTCTCAACAAGGGAAATGATCTAGCTTCGTTATCTGTCTTTTTATATTTTTTAAAGTTTTACAATTATATTAGTGTTCCCTAGGTGGATTATTTGTTTTTATTTATATTTTTTCATTTATTTTCTTTGTGTAAAATATTATTTCTATTTTGGATTTGCCTGTATTTGGCTGTTATATTTAATACTGTACTTGTATAAGTTTAGTTAATCTGTTTGTGTAATATTTTTTATTATTATTGTATGTATTATCAGTGTTTGCCTGTTTTTGGCTTCTTACTGATGGCAAACACTTAAATAAATTAATTGAATTAATTAATTGTTACATTCTTGGCACTAGGAGAAGTCACCTAGACGCCCTCTTCTATTATTATTATTATTATTATATGATTATTGTATTTATTTTGTTTTTTTTGTGCTGAATCTGTAATTGGCTGTTAATGCAGCACTCTAACAAAAAGAATTAAATTGAATTAAGTCAAAGAACACGCAGTTCTGAGTTCAAACTTACTACAAATAGGTCTGCAGCGCGCTTTGAAGATGTTTAATTGTATAACAGCACATTCAGATCTCACTCATTGAGTCGAATGTGCTATTATAAACAGACTAAGCCTGAATGACGACAAATAAACACATTAATAAACTTCACGGTGGGATAATCTCATGGAACGATCATGAAGTTCCACGATAACGGTACCGCGGCCTCACTAAGCCAGATAACAAAGAGTAATTCGATTGTCGATGTTGCTGTAAGCTGTGAAAGTGTGTACGTCATTTTACATGAACATTCTGTCTGCAACTTCGCAGTCTTCACCGCTGTAAAAACCTCAAATCCTCCTATAATTTCACCTCTCTTTGGTCCAAATATTCTCCTCAGCACCCTATTCTCAAATGCCCTTCCTTGGTGTCAGAGACCAAGTTTTACACCCATACAAAACCACAGAAAAACTATAGTTTTGTGTATTTAAACTTTACTTTTTTTAGAGAGCAGACGTAAAGACAAGGTTCTGAACTGAGTGGTAATCAGCATTACCCTAAATTATTATTATCTTATTTTCTGCTCATATTTTGATTTTTAAACATTTATTAACAACCAAACTATTAAGTGCATAATAATAGTAACTGTTAAAAGAGTCTTTGGGATTCTATGCATGTTTTAGCACGTATTTAAATTGACTGGCTAGCTTCAATAATGGTCTCGGGATGATACCATATGCTCTCTGCCTCTGACGAAATACGACCAACCAGTACGGGTCTTCTATCAACCTTTACTACGTACCCTAAGTCTCCATTTTCATGGTATCCTGATGATGGAGGCAGTAGGACCTCTGAAACGTTGGTTAACATCGACCAGACTACACGGCGCAACAACCCAGAAGACAGAAATCTTCATACTCTGATGACAGAGGCAGTATGACCTCCGAAACGTTGGTTAACATCGACCAGACTGCACAGCCCAACAACCCAGAAGACAGAAATCTTCATACTCTGATGACGGAGGCAGTATGACCTCTGAAACGTTGGTAAACATCGACCAGACTACACAGCGCAACAACCCAGAAGACAGAAATCTTCAACTGCTATCCTGATAGATATTTTTGCATTAACTGACATCCTGTAAATACTGTGATATTACCTTAGATTAGGTATCTGCCACTTTCATCTTCTTCCTTTATAATAAATACTTCGTTATTATACCGCCATTTCTAATTTGACGCTTGTAATTTAATTATACACAGCCTCCTCTGTTCCTCTCGATTCTATAATATGTTTGCCTTAATTCTGTTACATGTGTGGGTGTTAGTTAGACAACACATAAAGTGCAGGATGACTTCTAAGCGACGTTGTCATTACAACCTCTTCTTCGTTCCTGTAAGGACCAAAGTCGCTTGGTAAAGTCTCTATATTAAGGGCTTCAACTTTGTCACTCATGTACAACGAAAGGGTTACCTAATCTCTTTGTACATACGCTGCTAATGAAGCTCTGATGAACATTTTCGCTAACGGTTTGTACATTGAAGTCTTATCGATTACATCTCCTCCATTATTTATCCACTATCTCCCTTCCTGGTTTCATTCTTTTATCTTTCTCTCATACGAAGCTTTCGTCATATTTACTTCATACTTCATTAGAAAGTGCGTACGAGTTCTTCAGAAAACCTCTTCCTGAGGGTTCAGTGACCCTCATTATAAACTACTGGTCCATCTTTACCCTTGCTTTTGTTTGTTACACTCAAAATGTCCATAAAGGCGCGTACATTTACCATCGAGGTTGTGTGGCTTTCATTATTCACAGATGACACTGAGGAACTCAACAAGAAATTTGCAGCAATAGAATAAATTGGCATTTCCTCTCCAGAATGTTACTTAAAATAATGAAATTATAAACTACTTTGGTTTCCTTAAACACACATCGTTGAATAAAATCTTCATTAAAACCTAGGCCTAACGTTAGAGTATTTAACGAAACACCACACTGATTCATTTTTAGCATCTCTCTCTGGTGCAAGATAGTCATCGAAAAGTCGACTGTATGCAAGCTTTATCAAAGAATACCTCACTTTTGACGTGAAAACGTCTTTAAAATCGATGCCCAAATGAGCGAAGTTTCTGTCGAAGTAATTTCAAACTTCAATAACTCGGCTACAAATAGACATAGCGCCGCCATCGTAGTCTCGTTTTAAAGATGAAGGATGAAAGTTTGTGCCAGTACCGCTCCGACATTCGTGACGGCCGGACGTCGCGAACTGCGCACGCGCAAAGTGAACCCACGATTTTCGATTTTCCGGATTCGACACGTGTCCATAAACGGGATCATATCTCAGAGACTAATTATCCGATCCGAGTGAACCAAGTGTTGTTTTGAAGAGGAGTGTATATGTTACAACTCATCCTGGCCTCCAAGTGTGTATCTCAAAAACTCAAAAAGATACGAAGCTGTGAATACCTTCAGAAATTCTTTAAACTTGAATGATTTGGAGAAACCAACCACGCAAGGGAAAACTTGTATAGATTTGACATTTGCAAGAGGTATTCAAATAATTTCAAAGCCATATATATCCTACTTCTCATACCACTATCCTGTATTCAATAAATGTAAGTTTCAAATGAATTAAACGATTCAAAACAAAAATTTTGTTTAATTTCAATATACTATACACGATTGACGTTTTCACGAATATAACTCCGGCAGTGTCCGACACTGCCTATCAATTTTTCTTTGTGGAACTCAAAGGTTCATCACCGTTTTCACAAAAACTCGCTACAGTGCTCTATCACGAGCTAGCTGCATTAAAGTTGGCTCCATCGATTCCTGTCTCCCTAAGGTCCATCTTAACGTTGTCCTCCCAACCAACGCCACCCATCTCATCCTCCGCAATTTAATCACCCTAACAATTATTCCTAAAAGTAGTTGTATGTATTGTATTATATTTTATATAAACTTCTTTCTGGTATTAGTAAATATTTTTAAAAAAATTGTTATTTTATGTTTGTAAATAATCTGCGTATTTATTACATACATTGTTTTCCTTTTATATCGGCGGATTATCCGAGAAAATATATTTCCCAACCATGTCGGATAATCGGGAGTCTGCTGTTTATCACATGACATTAAGAATATAATTAAGAATGTATTATTTCTGATGACGAGAAAGCTTTATATACAGACAGAAAAATCTTCGAGGAGACAAACACAAATAAGTTAAAAATTGCAACCAAGGTCACAGGTCACATATGGCCTCTTTCATTTCAGAGGCAGTCTTTGCTACAACTCCTTGGTCTTCAAATCTTGAATTTATTTGGATTTAAAGCCCATAACACAATTGAATATTCTTTCTGGTACCACGCACGGCATACAAACACTCATACTAGTTATCGATGGTTGTCTTCTGGGTTGTTGTGCCACGTAGTCTGGTAGAAATTTACAGACGTTTCAGAGGTCCTTCTTCCATTTGTATCACAGAAAACCTGTGGGATGTGGAATATATGACTGCTGTAACCATGGCCCAATTCTGAAATCCATTTCAAGCTTTCTTCTGTCTGGATTACAGTCTCTTTACAAAGTGAAGGCACAATCAGAAAATTAGGCATTGCCTGTGGCAATGCTGTTGTTCGCTCCTGCTTGAAGCCTTCATCCGTCTTTTGCCTTATTCGTGCATACTACACGTTTCAATTACAAGCATAGCTACCGTCTTTCCCAGGCAAAGCTAATTCCGTTCTGTCGTAATTTAATTTTCTTCGTCTGTGATGAGTAAAGAGCCTGTAATTTCTCTGCCCCTGAACACTTGCGTTCTTCAAAAAGTCGCTGGGTATAACTCATGACGCCTTCTTTTATTTTGGTGTTTCAATGTACATGACGAAGTTAACACAAATAAATTTAATTACATAATTCAATGATCCATTTCTGTAATTTCCTCCAGTTCAGATTCCGACAACATTAAATTTACCCAACAGAGAAGGGATAAGAAAACGTAACATTTCCAGCGGCTAACAACAATATTTTTTGACATCAGTAAATTCCTCACTCTGTGGAATATATTTTTGTTATGTAAATCGTACGAATAAAATTGATGGTCTAAACCTTTCCGTGAACAACAGTCCTTCTAGCTGGGAGTACCGTTTTGAAAAATACATTACTTTTAATTAAGTAATTAATGGATTTTCATCTGTTAAAGCAAGAACAGTTACATTGTAAATTTGCGATCATATATGAAAAATGTTGACGAGTTGTATATTATGATATGTTTCTACACTGTAAATAAATTACAATTTTGAATGAGAGTTAGAAATTGTATTTCACCGAGGTCGTAACATCCTAAAATTGCCTAGTATCGCCTTTAATATAAACAAATTTTCGCATCGTTCCTATGTTAACAATTTTTAACACATATAAATATTAATTTCTGTGAAAGTGTGACACTTACATAGAAATTCGGTGTACAGAATTTCTGTACAAGATTTTACACTCTAAGCTCAATGTTTCATTCGTTGTCTCCGTCAATTTGAAAATCACATAGACCTATATATTTTGCACAACTGATATTTGAGTCTTTCACATTCTACAAAACATTAGCCTTAACAATAATAAAAAAAATATTGGATCTGCTATAAGCACACAACATATAAGTTCGTATCTAACTGTGATAGTTGAGGACCTGTTAAAAGTGATATTTACGCTTTGTAAGTTCTTCAAAATTTTAAACATATAGGTATAAATATCGGACGACCTCAGGACAAGTGTCATGAAATTACCGTAACTGAACCAAAGGTATTAGAGGACTCTCACAAACAGGGATTAACCCACAGATATGATGCAATAAGTCTATATTTCTTTTCATACGTTAAGATAATAGACTGACAAAATGTGTTAATTTTTAACTGATACATTCATACTAAATTTGTGTTTTTTTTTCTTATATAAAGAACTCAAATTTCGACCATATTTAATTGCAAATAATTTTATTATGACTGTATTTAATTCACTGCTCTTCGTGTACATTCGTCCCTGTAAAAGATATTGTGGCTTGAAATTAAAATATATTTTTTCCTCGTTTAAATACATGTGCTATACGTTTAATAACACATCTCTTTATAATAGACTGATCTCTTTTATTTCAATAATTGCGTTTGTTTATCTTTTATAGCTATGTTCTGTTGTCATAAAACATAAAATGTAATCCTTAAATGGATATATTAATTCCAGTCGCTAGCTTTATGCCTGCATTTAAACTTACTTAAATTACTAAATACAGTTATGTACCTATGTATTTTCTTCAGCATTAGAAATAACATTCCACAGCATTATGGTCCACATGGTGAGGAGTTGGTAGCCCGCCGACTAATCCCAAAGTGGAGGACCACAATTTGTTACCTGTCCTCGAAAGTTTATTTAATATTTTCGCTCTAACATCCACGTCTGAAGACGGTTTCCTCTTACCGCAAAGAGAACTCGTGACAACGTTAAACCCGCTTAATATGGCGGTACCTCGGGAACACGGCAATGTAAGATTGTGGTCTCCTGGCTTGCCTTGTAGGTGGTTACCATCATTCAGAGGAATGTATCGCCTCTGACTTCAGGTTTCAATTTCAACTAACTCAACCACCTAAAAGATTACATAGCACCACAAGCAAGAATGTCACTGTTGACATATTCATCTACACGAGAACCTCAAACCCACAGTTTCATAAGACAGCAAATATCTTGACCAATTAAACGATAATTGTTTTGTCAAGTAAGACTCTGTTCCATGCAGTTAGTATATGTTAGATTAGAAAAAATACAAATAAAAGCCATTATTCGGTTCTTTAATGGTGGAGACACTGTATTTATAATATATATGTGATCTGAGATTTTCAAGTCGGAACCCCATTTTTAGACCTGAGGATGGAGACAATATGATCCTCCGAAATGTTATCTACCTACAAGCCCGTACGATGTCACAACTCGGGCAATCAACAATTTCATAATTTTTTTAGAACCGTTCACAGTAATGAGTTTCGTTACATTTCCCTAAATATTGAAAAAATTGAAAAATCTTTCAAATAAATGTAGTAAAAATTAATATCTATATTTTGTTTCACGTATAATTTTTGTACAAACCTCTTCTGATATACCTGATAAACATCAATATGAGCTTCCTGTAAAATACTCGTTCGACAATTTTCAATTCAGTCACTTAATACCAAGTTTCATCAAAATCTAATCAGTAGTTTCGGGGATAAAACATAGAGGCGAGCCAACTTATGACATTTCACCGTGATGGGTTTCTTTATAGGCATATTTTAAACAACTTAAAATAAATAAGTAGCCTAGAATTCCGCACCACTAAAAAATGCTTACATAACTTCAATTTGCGTTCCTACGCCACGATCTTCATAGAGTACCCGATTTTTAGTTTTTTTTTAAACAAGAGTACCAATTTAGTAAAATAATTCATGTGGCTTGTTAGTCATATTTTTCGGGCGGATGGAAAAATTATTTTTACGTAATTATAACATACTTCGTGGTGCGGTTTGTAATTGTGAAATTAATTTTGACCTTTCAACACGCGTTGTGCATTGACGTCATATCAGAGTGTTGTTCAATTTGTCTGGATGACAATGGTAACAAAACAATTTGCCACGACTAGGCAAATCTATAAAACATCAACCCTTCCACGTATAGATATAAACTATCGTTTGCTTTATACGCCCTCATTCGTAGAAAAAATATATATAAAATAAATTAAAACGTAAGTAATTAAACCATTGTCTATACTGTACTTAGAAACAAAGAAGTTCTGATAATTAAACAGGGGAGAAAATCATCTGAAGACATTAAAAAACGAGTATTAAGAAAAAACAATGTCTAACCTACCACGAAAAAGTTTCGCATCTCTCCAGATTAAAAATTAATTCTGAAACACTATATCTCTCACGATATATTTCAGGACTCCTTGATGTGGGGATCGGCTTGTCTCAAGACGTCTAACAAAACAATAAAAAATACAGCCCCTCGGGACAGTTGTAAGGTTGTAAACGACCTGCCTGTAGCCGATACAGCTTATGCAGAAATGCAGTAACAATAACGTAACATGAACGTGAGTTCTATTTCAGGGCAGCATTCAAAACATGTTTGTTGTCACACACACACACACATGTTTTTGGTACGGTCTGTACAAAGCGAAAGAGATTCTATGGGTGTCTCGCTATAAGTTTCGACATGGCGCCCCCAGCTGCAGCGTCCGAAATATGAACTAGGAAGAAGAGATACAGATGAGCGTCCCAATCGGTATTGAAGGATATTTGTACTATCTGTACCAATAACATTTACCATAACTGCAGGTTTTTTAAAAATATTTAACCTAACTTCACTAAAAATTTACAGCAACAAGGAACAAAGAATGGAAATCTACAGATAACTGTAAAATTAACATATGATCTATGTACTAAATACTCTTGGGTAAAATTTCTTAGTATCGTTGTTAGGATTGCCAGATTCTGACTTTAATTTTAGGGATGATCACAGATAACTGATCCACCGGCATCGATTATTTGACTTCTGCGCAATGAAGGTAATTTATTTTCTCAAAGCGATAAACCTCTAGCATCTTAATCTTTCATTCGCTTTCAACCACCGACACAGCTAGATTGAACACAGTGTAATGCTAATTCTAACCCGCAAATCTCATTACGTGATTGATTTTTCCTTGGTTTTCCTCAGTCTGCCCAGTTCATAACCGCATAATCACAACATCATTCGAAGTTATATTGTCTTAGCTGTTCACAGCACTTTTCTTTATTAAATGGTTTTACAGCCTGCTAAATGATTTTCCCTTAACTTCTAAACCGTAAGACAGGAATAAACCCGCTGACTAACATTTTATGTCGTCTGACAGAAAGATAATGAAACAGGATTTGGGGTCACAGTGACCTTATTTTTAAAAAATTATAAGTTTTAATTGCGAATCTAACGGCTACTTGTATAAAACATTTTTATAATTCAATTAGATAAAATTAAAGTATGTTTTAATTAGTATCATATTTAATATAATAATAATATATTTATAATTTGTATGTGCTTGTGAGAAGATAGTGGAACGGGAAATGACCTATATATTTGGCTTACGCTTGAAATCGATTAGTAGTCGATTAGTATTTCCCCCCAGTCATATGATGTCTCAACGAAGACAGCAAAGTGAACCCATTTTTAAGAGACTATTATCAGATATTGGGTTTGACGTGCCTGTCTTGCAAAGTGTTATTCAGACATTTTTTCGTGTTTCGTGAGTGAGATCGTGTCTAGTTTTATCCGCCCTTCCTCTGTTTCGACACCTTACATACTTCAGACTACAGCACGTGTACGTAATTTTCTAACTAAGCGATACTGAAATGGAAACCTGCCACATGATAAAACGTACTTCAGAACAGGAAAAACATTACAAAAACTAGAATATTCTGCTTGTAGACGGTGGTATGTGTTATTTTGCACGTGCTTACCGACGTTTCGGAGGTACGTACAACCTTCATATTCACTGATGTTCAACCAAAAATCTCATATTTTAGTTTGTTTCGAATTTAAAAAGTGGAATGACGTTGAACGTTTAAAGAGTAAGATTTCAGATTCCCACGGAGGCGAGTATTAAGTTAGCTACCTTTTACATTTTTTTTGGCCGTGAAGCTTACCGACGTTTCAAAGATGCTTGTTGCGGCCATCGTAAGGACAATCGCCCTGATGATGGAGACAACAAACACCTCTGAAACTTCAGCAAACTCCTATCACACTACAAGGCGCAATAACTCAGAAGTTGATCCATGACCCAACTTAGGAAACATTATCACAAAAGAATGACGTCTTATGTGAATCATGGATAAATAACAGATCATTCTGATGCAGATTTTACTTTTGCAGAATTGAAAACATGGGCCTCCCAACACTAACAGTGTCTGTGGTCTCGGACGAGGTCCCAAGGGAACTATTTTTAGATAATTAACGTGGAATAGTCGTTAAATAGATTAAGTATAAAAAGAATTATCAGCCTGAATACATTTTGATCACACACGTGCGTACGTGCCATTTTCCACGGGCTGTAAAAATTTGAGAGTGAGAAAAAAACTTGTGCCTCTAAACTTTCACTGAGCATGGTGTTGAATCAATTATCTGCAAGCAAGAGCTGCTCTCAGCAGTAGAATCCCTTCGCCCCCGTACTCGGAACATTCATCCTTCATTGTACTTCCGACACGTGCCTTAATGACCCACGGGGCCTACGCTGTCTATCACTGTCTGAAACTTCTTCGTGCATTTATCAAAAAACGATAGACGATTCTCAGCTCAAGATACAAAGCACAATGAATAAACCAACATTCCTAATTCTGATATTAATTATTTCTACGATTATTCGATGCTAAACTCAGTGTCCTTAAGGTCTAAAGTATGGATCCATCGCTCGGGTTTCAGCCCAGGTTATTCCATTTGGGATCGGGACATATTTTCCGCCTTGTCAATTTCATTCCAACGCAGATCCATCTCGCTGATGGACAGGGCCTCATAGAGGATCAGTTTCACAGACACAAAATCTAACCGCATCGCCAGAGTCTAACATCGTGTTCTTTGCAATTTTTGTGTTGTATGTGTGTGGAAATGTTTTGATATACTGCTGAACAACGTGTTTTGTATACGAATTGGTTAGAAAATGTGATTTCCGCTAGAAATTTTAATTAAAATTCGAAGAACAACAAGGCAACAACAAACTTATTTATAAAATCAGGTCTAACGAATCACTTTTGTACAAGAGACCTGCTAAAAAAAAGTAGTATACTTATCGAATAGCCACGGTGGTCTAGCGGTTAGAAGCTGGCCTTGTAATCCTGGAGTACGGGTTCGATTCCCGGCGGTGCCCGAATTTATAACTTGTGTTGGGCAAGGCCGTGGTCTAGGCAACACGGAGTTTTCCTCCGGGGGCTTCCCCGATTTCTCCGTGGCATCCCAACAATTACGCCATTCACACACAGAAGAAGGCAATGGCAAACCACTTCTGGATCATCTGCCAAGAACGTATATGAACAGGTCCCAGTCCGAGAAAAGGATGGAAGGATCCTGTTCATATGGACCTGTCGGCAGACAGAACACTAAATAATAATAAGATGAGGTGGTCTAGCGGTTAGAACGCTGGCCTTGTAATCCTGGGATCTCGGGTTGGATTCCCGGCGGTGCCCGAATTTATAACTTGTGTTGGGCAAGGCCGTGGTCTAGGCAACACGGAGTTTTCCTCCGTGGCATCCCAACAATTACTCCATTCACACACAGAAGAAGGCAATGGCAAACCACTTCTGGATCATCTGCCAAGAACGTATATGAACAGGTCCCAGTCCGAGAAAAGGATGGAAGGATCCTGTTCATATGGACCTGTCGTCAGACAGAACACTAAATAATAATAATAATAATACTTATCGAAGAATAACTAAATAAAATAAGGACTAAGGGATTAGAAATTTAGCAAATGTTCACACCTCATAAATTTCTGTAAAGGCTCTTAAAGAGGTGTTTGGTCACAGAATAATACGTTGTGGTTCAAGACCAACACGTTCATTTAATCGTACACCGTACGACATTTATTTAGGGAATAAAATCTACAGAACGAACTCTCATGCGAAAAAAAGATTTAAAGAAAAACTTACAAAGAGGAAAGTTGGAAGTATGAAGAACTTCTCTGGGTGGATTTCATTCTGTTTAAACTGTATATAGAGTGAGTACGTGTATCAGGAAATCATTCTTAGCACCTATTGTAAAGTATTTAAGCTTATTTTATTGTTATATGGAGCGATACGTGACTCGTATCTGGAACATGTAGTAGAGCTTTGCGGTGAGCCATGCAGTTCCTGCCGGGAGCCAGGAATTGACAGTTTCTTCCCGGTTTATCACTGAAATTACTTTATAATAACCATAAGTCGTGGATATTTGCCGCTGTAACAATTGCACAGGGGTTCGAATGTCCCTTGAGGCATGGATGTGAGACCACATTTCGCTATCTTGTGTTCATACGTACATGATCCTGCTATGTGCTATCTCCCGTAAAAGCAGTCTTACGAAAATATTCTAAAAGCTTGCAAAAAAATCTCTTGAAAATCTCACGGCTCATTTTGGACTCAAATAGCAGTAGTAGTAATAGTAGTAAGAAATCTAAATGAATTAAATAAAATTATGAATACCCTCTGTAAAGTGGAACGGACTGGGAAGGAAATATTAACATCGTATTTCAAGGCACTGTCCAGAATTCAATCAGAGAAATTGAGAAAAGTCAGTCAGTATATCCGATGCCCCGGGCTATGCTCGTATTAGGAATCCCCGCAATGCAGGGCGGATACGTTCCGCTTGAACTAGGTTGCTCGCCGCGTCTGCTGTAGAGTTGGTACAGCTGAGTAGTTTTGAACGTCATCGTGGGCGTCGTAGAGAATGTGGACTGGGAAAAGATTTGGAAGAATTACACCGTGACCTGATTCTATGCGGGTTTTCACTTACGACGAAAATGTGGAAAATATCGTCCGGAAAAATATTCAGTTCGACAAGAAACATTACTTAAATGAGATCAAAAATATGGCCCTTCCCTCATACGCAGTATGAAAACCACTGAGTTCCGGATTGTATGTTCAGAGCCGTAGGAAATTTTGTTGCAAATCACGTGTTTCCATTCAGTAGTGTTGGATTTTTTTTACCTAGGATGAGAAGTTACAGTCTATACATTATCAACAATAAAACTTAAGGACTTATTGCCGCGTTCATATAAGAGCAAAAGAGAAATGTTTCCAGAATCTTCTTTAGTACCTGAGTCTACTTTCTTATCTTTTCCCTTACTCTGGAAATGAATTTACCTTTGGTTGTCATATCAACGTGACAACATCGCCGTAGGTTTTGACTACTGATAATATCAAGAGTGTATGGTTCTAACTGCCAGTTCTAGACAAAATTTTAAAATTCATTATGCTAGACACTTAATTTACAATAATTTTCACCTCAATATTTTTTCAATATTTTGTCAAATAACAATTTTCCTAAGGTCGTGTGGGCCTTGTGCCGTGGGTTCAAATCCCTCTCAAGCCATGGATGTTTGTCCGCGTTATGCTGTCCTGTGTACAGGTAGAGGCCTTGCGACGGGCCGATCCCTCATCTAAGGAGTCCTACCGAATGTCTATAGATCAAAGCCAACGAAAAGTTGGGACCCGCAGTGCTCAGGCACTTGAAGAACGGGTAATTCCCAGTATCCCAGTATCCCTATGGTCGTATATTTTGTATAATATCATAAAATATAATTGTGAAGTAAGCCTAAATAAAAAATGTATTTTTACAGGAAATTTAAATCGTTGCTAAAACACAAATATTCTGTTGTCATTCGTTCACGTCTGTACCTGCGTTTTAGACACTGGGTTACGTCCCGTTCAAGGCTCGACTTAAAGAATATTTCAATACTTCGAAACCTGTCGCGGTTTATAATTTTTTTTTTTTCTGAATTACTGACTTGTACTGGTATCTTCATGTATTTAGGTATGTACACAGTTCCATCAATTTACTGTTAACTATGCAACAAGTTTAACATACACTTCTCCTGCTCGCCCACAGACGGTGTAAAAACCATGAAACTTTTACTGACGTTAAACTTTTTCAAGATCTGAAAAACGTCTACAAGTGACAAGTCAACTTTGCTCTCCGAAATGTTAAGATTTCTGACGGTTGTTCTGTTTTCTTTGAAGATGGCTGTCTTTTATTTTGTGCAGTGTGGTAAAAGTTTACCATCGCTTCAAAACTGCTTGCTACCCCCATCGTGAGGACTGTAAGTCCCTGAACGCCCTGATGTTGCAGGCAGCAAACACCTCTGAAACGTCGATAAATTTCTAGTAGAAAACATGGCGCAACAACTCAGAAGAACCGTCTTCAATAATCGCCTCCATGAACCTCATGTCTCACTGTTATATTAGACGTTATACTATTCTGCCTCAGTCTTTAGTTGTAAGTAAAACAAATCCTGGTCTCTCGGACCCCCTGGTCTCAAAACTTCGTCGTTTCAGTAATAAACCATTTACATGTATTTCTCTTATGTTAACAAGCGGATTGAAGGCATATTAATTTACGATTCAATCTATTTTAAACTATCAGATTAACATCATGGTGGTTATACTATAAAGCACGTCGTTTAACTCACAGGACGGGGTCACAGTTAGTAATTACGAGGACTAAGTGGGGCGAACTTTTTTTCCAATCTCAGTTTTTTTCTTCGTACAGAATGTCATTAAAGTAGAATGCTTAGCTCGTTTGCTATTTTATCCAGTCTTTGTCTCTTTCGTCCATGTTAATCGTCTCCTAACAAACGTTAGCCAAACACTGAACGCTAGAAAGTATGAAGTATCTGAGATGTGGAGTTTTTACTACGGTGAATATGTGCGTTGAGATGCAGCGTAGTCTTGTGGGTTGACTAGAAACCTGATATGATACTGCTTTTATTACAAAAGTGATTAAAAATGTATTCACCATTTCATAAAAATTTTAAACCAGAAACACGTTACTGTTTCTTTAATAATTTTGTCCAGTTGGATCGTAAAAATAGCAAAAACGCCTGGGGACTGAGACCTCAGTAGCCAATGGATTGTACGCACAGATGGGTCCCAGAGCCGAGCTGAACGTGCTGGCGAACAGAAATATTCATGTCCTGTAGTGAATCATTTTCAAATCGTCCAGCCAGTCATTTATTTCAGCTGAGTTATCTCAAAATCATACACAAAACATTTCAAAGAAATTAGATTCTAATGTAGTGTACGCTAGTAGACAGTCTGACAGAGAGGTTTACCCGAAAAGAACAATTTTCTCATGATTCGGGCGCTAAAGATTATACATAAATTAAGATCTCATTACAGCGTCGTTATCAATCTTCATTATCGATTACATGAAGCAGGAACTTGAGGAATTTAATAATACAATAACCTGTTCTATATCAGACTTAATCAGCCATAAATAGAGTTTTTTTATAAAACGAAATGCTATACGTATAGTGAACATAATTGTAAGAATTAAATAAACAAATTTATAAAAAATATATTTATTACAATAATTATCTGAAAATTATTATATGATAATTATACTGAACTGTTCCTGTTTAATAAAACTAATCTAGCCAGTAAAAAAACGTTGGTTTAAATTCCACGCGGCATTTAATGTTTCTCACATAACGCACATTATAATAAAACGTATCGTATAGACCAGTAATATTCAATCTTTTTTGTTCGCGTACCCCCAGATATAATTTCTCTTCAACTTCGTACCCCCAAAGTTGTTGGTGTATAATTCGAGTTATACATAGTATATAATCTACATCTAAAATAAATTAAATAAATTACATTACTCATTATTCAGTGATTATCATAAAATAATATATATTTTTTTAAATTTCACGTACCCCCTAAGATGTCTTCGCGTACCCCCAGATATCTCAATCTGCTGTGGGATGCTGTGTTTACCATAACCAAGAACGCAGAAAATCTCCTACAGGCTAGAAAGGAAAAAGACTTAGAATTGAATGTAAGCAAAACTGAATACATGGGCTTAATATGGGATCAACATAATTACGTATGAGTAGCACATCATTTGAAAATGTTTCCTATCCAAAACACTAAATATCGGGATGTACGTATAAAACAATAATTTTGCCTGTTGTGTTGTATGGTTGTGAAACGTGGTCTCTTACCTTGAAGGAGAAACGTAGATTACAAGTATTTGAAAACAGGGTGCTCAGGAAGATATTTGGACCAAGGAGGGATGAAATAATTCGGGAATTTAGAATGTTGCATAACGAGGATCTGCGTGAATTTTACGGGTCACCTGGAACAGTGAAGATAGCGAAATGTAGGAGGCTCTGATGGGTTCGGCATATATTACGCTTGGTGCGAGGTAAGGGGAGCATGCAGAATTTCGGTCGGGTATCCTTCTGGAAAACGACCACTGGGCAGATCTAGAAGGAGATGGGATAATCAATCAATATGGGCCTTAGGGAGACAGGCCTTGAGGATTGTAAATGTATGGACTTATTTCTGGATCGAGTCCGGTGGCGAGCTTTGGTGTTTTCGGTGTTGGACCTACGGGTTCTGCTACCAGGGAGTTAGTTTTAGTTAGATAGTTAGTTAGTTTGTATGTGTATGTGTGAGAGTGTGCGGTTCGAATTCTAATTAGAAAAAGTTTTATGTCAAATAATCTAAATCTAAACAAGAAACTTTCCAGGCAAGGTCACAGCAACAACTACCATGAATCCTGAACTTGTTCGCCGACGATAGGAGAGATTCTGAGTCCCAAAACGTCGTTTAGGGCGTATATAAAATTTGCTTAGAATAATGGGTTTCATTTTATTAAATTCAAGCTCTGCGTAGTTCATTTATGGTCACACATGAAAATCCACTTTAAAAAATATTGCCCTTCGTTTTAGTATTGACGTTGCATATTTTGGATTTCTCTAATCGTCATCATCATAATTATCATTAACTTTGTAGAGTTTCGTCGCTAAGGCCTATTCCTTCTAATTTCAAAATGGTTCTGGTCTGTCCATCGTCGTTTTGGTCGTCAAAGGTCTTTTTCGGAATGTCACACGCGGAAGGAAATACTTGTCCACACTTTCTCCAAATGGTTTCCCTTATTCTGTTGTTCCTCTAATGGTATAAAAGTTTGGTTGTTCGTATTCAGACAAGCGGTAGATACTGTCCTTTGGGATCAACACATCTGAACGCCTCTCTCGTCACGGAACAGAGAAAAACACGGGCACAATAGAAGCCCCAAGCACGATTCGAATGCACAATTCCAACATACAGGCGACACAGAACAGGTGATCACCAAGACCTGTACTACGTACTAACAGACAAGTGAGGACTTGCGCGTGTATTTCTAACGTCAAAGAAATTTATAACGCTTATCTATTCACTTTTCAGTCTTTATAACATGGATAACAAAAGTGATAAATAAACAATTACAAAATTTAGTGAACCAACTCTGGGCAAATTTTCACTAATGTACATTCAAATTATGTTGAATTTTTCATAAGAAGACAGTTTTTTTACAGATGCCATTTTTCAATATTTAAATTAGGAGTTGTGGAATATTAGTTGCGTTGGGAATTCTGAATTGTGTGTCAGTAATCGATTTTGGTATTTTTGGCTGTCGAAATCTTTACCGATCTGAGAACTTCAAATCTCATACAGTACAGAAATCTGTAAGGCAAAAATGGGCGGATTCAAAAAAAAACATGAAATAATGTTAGAAGCGGCGGGATTTGAACATGAAAAATATGAGTGAAAATATGATTTTAGGACGCTGATATTTTAAATAATGGATATAAACTTGAACCCAGACCGATCATCAGAGACGGTGTAAAATCGACCTCTATTAGAACCTGAGAAGAATCTTGGAGTAGAATGTTATAAGATAAAAGATCTTTTAGAATAATACAGAAATATATTATCGGAATCAGACCAGCTGTCTTCTGGGTTTTAGCACCGCGTAGTGTGGTTAAAGTTTACCGGCGGTACAGAGGTAGATGTTGACCTGATGCTTCCATCTTCAGTGCGATGATTGCAGCAGATATCTCAAAAACGTCTGTAATCTTCCGTGAAAACTTCAAACCCTACGTAGGAAGTATACTTCTTTGGATACAAATTTGGACAGTTCAAACAAGTGAGAGACGAAACGTTAAACATTTATATGCAAATTCAACAAACTGTACGAATGTGGGAGACGAGGTAAAAGGTTCATGAATACAAAATACTGGTGTTGGAAGATGAGCCAAGAAATAATAACATACCGACCGCCGAGAGGACATGAGATGTGACGTCTCCTGCATGAAGCTACACCTCCCCCACAACCACTCGTAACCATCTTCAAGAAATGTCATCCTGAGGGGATGTACGCTTGGTCCAGACACTTCCAGAAGTTTTACGCCCACTGAAGAAGCGGTTGGAGGAGACCGCTGATTGTTATAGGGCGGTGAATTTAGTATGTGTTCGTTCAGACGGAAGACTACAGTTTTAACAAGTTTGAAGTCTTGTAGTTAAGACTAAAAACCAACAAGAAAATAACTGTAACAGTAATTTATTTAATAATTCAATCTTACTTTTAAGGTCCTACAATGTAATCACCGATTTTAATACAATATGGTTTACAAGTTGGATGAGCGATATTTTGACAATTTGAAGGGTGTGGAAATTTTTTTAAGGATATCATAAATATAAATACATTAAATTAAAGCACGAATGAAGTGTTCAATTTGGAGAGAACAAGTGTGAGAAGCATTCTTTGATGAGGTTTACGTTTTCGAGAAAAATCCTCTGAGTTACTGAGAAATACTGTAAATCCAGCCGAACTCAAGACAGAAAGAATCATGACTAGTCTGCTGTAATCAGAAGGACAAAAAAGTAATTACTGTCTACGTAATTGATGAGCAGTGGAGAGGCTACAGGGCGCTTAGAAAAAAAGGTTAGCTTGTAGAGAGCAACCAGATGGGTGAGATATAGAAGTCGAGATACTTTAAACAGAATACGAAAATCGAAATAAAATGATCTCAGACTTTTATACCAGTGAGATATCGAAGATTATTCGACACAAAACAGGACAGTAATTCGAGTACTATCCAGAACGAGTGTGAGTGAACTGGGAACTCGGAGAATCGTGGTAGATTAGTTGAGCCAAGCCCAAAAGTAAACAGCTATCCAACACAGAAAACTCGTACCACAGCCGAAACAGAGTAAGTGATGGCTCTGGGTAAAACTCGCTTTAATTCCAATGTCAAATAAGTCTGGGGGACAGACAAGAATACTTTAAATTCTGCAGCAGGAAAGAAGTTCGGTTCAGATTAGTAGCAGCGAAACAGAAATGTTACAGACGTAGAGTTATAAAAGGATTCTTCCCCATGTGCAGTGATTTAGAAATTTCTGAACATGTCTTTTTAAGTTATGGCGAGGCTGCAGGTTGGCGGATGAATTTTAATTGTGCGCAGTGGTTAAATTACCACCAATATATTGTGATCGGAATTTTAATTGTAGAATATTCGTCAAAGATATTGAAAATTACTTATTCAATATAAATGAAAAACTTGGTAGAATAATTTAACATCTGAATAGAAATGAATGAAAGCTATTAACGTATTGTACTGATGTATTAATACAATATACCAATCATTTGGGAGGAAAACTGACAAAACCAAGGGTTATATGGGTGGTGCCTATTGAATTAAAAACGTCTTCACTAATAGGTGGAAATAATTTTTTTTTTAATTATGTAAAAGCATATCTTTCAGTATAAGTTTATGACAATAGAAAACAGATGTTTCAAAACCCATCAAACGGGAACCCAAACACAATGCAACGTAACGTGAAAGTTTTCAGACACGCGAGGTGTGGTTTAACATTTGTAATTAATTACTCGATTCTCTGTAGGCGTTGATCTCTACTTCGTAAACTAGGAGAGGGATTACTCTATCAGCTTCGAAGCTAAGTGAAGCGTGCTTCTGACATTCTTTAGTGTGCTTATAGTTAGAACTATTTAATCCAACGCTGAAGTAAGACGTTAATTAATAAACATTTACTAATTAATTAATGGACAAGATTAATTTAAGGAAGGATACTGGTATGATTAACAACTCATTAAGTACGAAGATGTGTACTTAAGAAATTGGCAAACCCAAGTAAGGAAGTATACCAGTCCAGAACCCCTGTAACTGTTTGACTTTAAGTTTCAACTGGCCGGAAGATCAGGGGTGAAGGCCCCCCCGCTAGCAAGCCATATGTGGAGGTTCCCTCGCCAGCAAGGGATCTGGTCTGCAGGTCAAAACACATGGCAGTACTCAAGTGGACAGAGTCGACAGCGGGCTTTCAGACAGTAACCCAAACTTTACTACCAGTCAGGGAAACAGTGTACAAGATTTTCTGTAAATTAAAAAGTAAAATTATTCGGTTTCTTAAATTTGTTGTTCCTGTATTTATTGATATACATCAAAATTACCACGTCAACCCTGAGGTGATCCTTGTTCCCCACTGACTCTAGTTCGGGATATAACTATCTCTTTCTGCAAGAACAAAGAAGATAAAAGTAGTGAGGAAGGATAGTTATAGAAGAGACAATGAAAGGTTAAGGTAAACCTAAATTAAGAACTGGTATACAATAATATTTGTTTTAATCATAACATTTAACATAAAATAATAATCGCGTCATTCAGTGAATGTTACATATTTCTTTAAATAAAATACAAATTTTCCTTTAAATTAAAAATGTCCAGATCGTTAACAGCGATCCATAACTATTTTAAGCACAATAAAACAGCAAGATTACCTTTCATTAGTTTAGAGCGATTGAGAACAACTTTACAAAAACGTTATTCAGTATATATTTCCCTAGGCTATAATCAAATCCGTCACTAATCAAATTCTAATCGACAAATGACATCACACTTCATATAACGTAATCGACTAGTCTATGATTAACGAAACCTGTAATTCATATAGGTTAATGCTATTTAACATATGGCCTAGTAACCAGAGTAACCTTGAGTCGAGTGTCACGTGACAGGTCAGGAGAGTCTGACATGAAATCGATGCGCTTCTGATTTAATATTTACCGGATTACGTGATTGTATTGGGGGTTGCGTTTTAAATGATACACCCTGTAAAATTGGTGACTTTCTAACAGCATCTACTCTCGACGTCGAAAAGGACATAGCCCTGATGATGGAAGTGCCTAGTTCTTCTGCCATATCTACAAGACTACATAGCACAATGCCTCAGAATATCTGCATAGTGATCTCTGTGGGAACCTGAAATCTCACCTTTTATAAACATAGATGCCTAACTTACATTTTGATTTTTTTTTTAACTTATCGCTCTGATGATGGAAGCACCAAACACCTCTGAAGCATCGGTAAGACTCTACCAGACTATATGGAGCAGCATCCCAGAAGACAGTCATCTTCCTACGTAATGTTGTTAAGTCTGGCTTGTCCCTTTTCCACATTCAGTAGAAATCGAGTTGCATGTTATCATCCTCCTACAGATCCACTAACTATTTAATGACGACAGTAAATTGGTTGTTTAATTGCTCAGACATAAAATTCTAGACTCAGACTGAGATTACATTAAATAGAAACTTTGCTTCTTCAAATCCGTGACATGGCATTACAAAAGATATAATTTTACTAATTAATTTCTTTACTAATTAAAATTATTTCTCACATTATTACTTTTTCTGTTATTAATATTAATTACACCTTATACAAGGTACAGCCTATGCAACGTCAAGTATTTTGAAACAAAATCTTAATAATATTCATTATTTATGGATCATTTATCGGTGTCGTCACACCTCATAGATTATAGCCCCAAATGATAAAATAATCAGTGGAATTATATATATGTAAGTGGTCGTGACTTAATTTAAGGCACTAGCCCGGCATTTGCTTAGAGGGACCGAGGAAAACCACGATTAATCTAAAATATGACAGCCGGTCTTCTAGCCGAGAGTTGAACTCGGGACTTCTCGAATACGAAACAGCAATGGGATGTTCTTCCGAGTGTTTGAGTAAGACAGTGGGTGAATGTAATGTACAACAGAATTAAACACCAGGACTGGATCCCTCCTACAGATTAAGACGAAAAATAATTCGAACGTGGAGAAAATGTGAAGTTGCTTTAATTATTAATTGCTATTCTCATACACGTTTAAGGAGATAACGCTGAGCAATCCGTGGCGCAAACAAACGGCTTGAAACTTCTGTGTGCTCAAAAGATTACATTTCTCCGGTCTTGTTAAATAAACAAATTAAAACGTTTAATTTGAAAAGCGGTTTTTCAGTGTAATTTATATCTAATAACGAAAACATGTAAAGTAAATAAACCGGGGAATACATTGATTAAGAATGAGTTTTAATTACTCACTTGAACAATTTAAATAGACCTGAACTGACCAAGGTTTTCTGTGTCGATATAGAATTAAATATCGATTGATAGTCGAAATAAAATTACATTTATTATAATTTAGATAAACAGTATCAGGTCAATGGAATAAAGGCCTATTCCTAAATTAATCAGTGTTAAAATATGTCATATTTAATAAGTTTGGACGAACAATTTTATGAAAAAATATAAAAAAAATAATCAATTCAGAAACATAAATGAAAACCGGCGAAAATTCTGCCCTAATATCACACTTCACTCTATGTTTAAGGAAAAGAATTCGTATTGTTTGAGAACAAAAATATTTCTTTTGTTACTACGAAATCTCGTGTTCAGTGGCACGCTATACAGTAGAACAGCGAGATTGTCACAAAACCTACAGTCTTGACATTCGGATTGGGAGAACGCGGAATTCAAAATAAACTATGCAGCGCATACGATAGAAATCATTTGATATGGCTTTACAACTGTTGGCATACGCTTGATCAATTTTGACATCCGAACGTTTATACCATTCGACCTTAATATTATTAGTTGCAAGATTTGAGATTCATATGGCAGTAAAAATTTATTTTTAACTGTGATGTCGTCTAGTCTTATATGTGATTACCAACTCCAACCGCGAAGATGAAGTGGATACTTTCTTCCGAAACATTGTCAAAATCCAGAAGACCTTCATTTAATATTACTTATCCTGATACATGTCACTGATTCACGTTATGTTTCACTTATATTCATATTAGGTATATTCTGTGTTTTAACTTACATATATATTTATTTATTTATTAATAACTACATGCTAAGACCTCTGACACGTGTCACCTAATATTCTTCAGGCATGCTAGTGTCAAATTGTTCATTAGAGTGAGTGAATTAGATTAGATAATATTTATAGTATTCTTATGTGAGTACGTATGTCTTATGTTCAAATTTAAAATTATATACTCTAGTGCAGTGTTTCATAGCATTTCAGGTACGATTAATCCCCTCCCTTTCAGCCTTTCTATGGGCCCCGTCTTCAAAATTATTTCGTACAATTTAATAAAATAAAATAGGATCTGAAAATTATGGAAAATAAAGACTGAAGTATGGTTTTTCGTGTTTTTCACTCTAATTTGAAAGTAAAGAATGAGTTGAAAAATCAAAAAAATTTGTAGCAATACCGCACCAAATTAAATAAAAAATAGAATATAATCTATTCACGGAATGTTTAGGCAAACTTGTAATAAATGTTCCTGGACCCTTTATTTGTTCATATGGCTTTTTTGTAGAAAGTGTTTTGCTGTGATAGAATTACCGTTCCTTCTGAAACACATCGGAGTGTACAATTTAAATTTCAAATTTAAGTATTTAGACCCATACAGATTTTAAATATAGACAAACCTGTGAGCGTTGTGTAGTTTTTTACACACTCCGAAATATTCAATATCGTCTTCATTCCGTTCAGGTCTCGTCAACAGAACTCAGGACTAATTCATAATTCAAACTAAATCCTTAGGAGAAAGAATTTAGATGGGATAATAATATTAAGCGGGATCTTAATTCTTACACATGACGTAAAATTCTGTATTGGAGTCATCTAGATCAGTGTCGGGCTTAGTGGTTGTCTGTTGTGAACACAGCATGTATTAAAATTTCGTATTTTCTTACAGTCATGAAGTTTTTTGTTCACATAATCGACTATTAAATTCAAAATAGGGCTCTGCTCTATGAGGTTTCCCTCTTTTCAAAAAACAGCTTTTATTAAAATTTCTGTTTTGATTCAGAGTCAGTTTTTAAGTGCCCTGTGTAAAAATTTTCATTTAAAAGGCAAACGCCTTTATTGTTAATGAGAAAAGGAATTTGTGCAAAAAACAATAGAATTTCACCGTAAAATACAAGCAACACAGAAATCCAAAATAATATTTTCCACGGGAAAATATATTAAGGGGAATTAACTCATCATTTTGAATATAAAAATATTTTACTTACACTGCGAGGTCACTCAGGAAAAACCATCAAGACTTTGTTGATTTCCCACAATTAAAATATCATTTTCCTTTCTCTCTTATTTTAAATCTTTATTTTGTGGTTTAGAAATAAACACGTCATTTGCACCATACTCACAGAATTTAAAAAAATTAGGTTTTTCTTCAAGATAATAAATAATCATTCCCTTATATTAATGGGTCTAAAGTAGCCACAGTTAAGAGAATTGTGAATATTTGTGTACATCAACGAAAATTCCTCACTAATGAGTTCGTACATCTTAATGCAGCTGTAAAGTAGTTGACAGCCATTCTCAAACAGCGTCGCATAAGATAACTGTGCCCTGTCCCATTGCAACATCTGGTCCAGTGCAGATACAACGTAGTTTCAAAGTGAAGGGAGAGCTAGCTGGACGTCCCACACCATGTACCCTGGGCGTGTCACCAAGGTGCCGTCATGGTCTGACGCATCGCACTCCCCCTCCAGAGATATAAACCCCATTTCCATCTGAAGTAGGGATACTCTATTTACGGTAACAATAGACTACATGTGTACACAACGGAGAAAGTAGTGATGAAATGACCGTATGAACCTCCATGAGGCGACCACGGGGTCCTTAACCTAAGCAGTGGAAAGGCGCAATTGAGGTAAAGATCATATGCATTTATATTACATGCATGATGGTAGTTTTTAAATAAGTTAATAAATCGAAACAATGAATTGTAGGACTATAGTTAACAGTTTATAGCCACGGTGGTCTAGCGGTTAGAACGCTGGCCGTGTAATCCTGGGGGGTCTTGGGTTCGATTCCCGGCGGTGCCCGGATTTATAACTTGTGTTGGGCAAGGCCGTGGTCTAGGCAACACGGAGTTTTCCTCCGTGGCATCCCAACAATTACTCCATTCACACACAGAAGAAGGCAATGGCAAACCACTTCTGGATCATCTGCCAAGAACGTGTATGAACAGGTCCCAGTCCGAGAAAAGGATGGAAGGATCCTGTTCATATGGACCTGTCGTCAGACAGAACACTAAATAATAATAAGATGAGGTGGTCTAGCGGTTAGAACGCTGGCCTTGTAATCCTGGGGTCTCGGGTTCGAATTTATAACTTGTGTTGGGCAAGGCCGTGGTCTAGGCAACACGGAGTTTTCCTCCGTGGCATCCCAACAATTACTCCATTCACACACAGAAGAAGGCAATGGCAAACCACTTCTGGATCATCTGCCAAGAACGTATATGAACAGGTCCCAGTCCGAGAAAAGGATCGAAGGATCCTGTTCATATGGACCTGTCGTCACACAGAACACTAAATAAATAAATAATAAATAAGTTAACAGTTTATCTAATTAATTTTTTAAATCACCATTACGAGAAAATGTTATAGCTCTTACTTTAGCAACTCAAACCCCAAAAACTGGTAAATTTATGATAGGTATCCTCCTGATTTCAAACGAACAGCTGACTGACCTGTAATTTAATTGTTCATAAAATAGTTTCCTCCGTCAAAATTGTTCGTGTGTTGTGAATCAGAAATAACCTCGGAGCAGCATCGGACAGAGAGGCGATCCATTATTTAGGCGAATCATGGATTAAAATTGGTGATTGCTAAAAGAAGAATCGATTGCTAGAGTGAATTTTCGACGTAACTAAATAAACTCTCTGGGGGTTTAAGAGTTAGTAATTGTAGCTCACTCTAGAAGTAAAATGGGTTTTGTAAATAACATAAAACTGGCTTTTTAATCAAGCTTCAAAAACAAAATTATGGGGAGATGAAAAGTAAAGATTTCCATCGGGTGTTTCATGAAATTTTGCAATTTTTAAGAGTGGGAACAAGTCTAGTAGTCATTCTGTGGAGATCAAAATGTTGTCTACTTCATAGACTGGCTGAAGTCAGAGCAGAGTACTTTAGAGAATTACAACTTGATTAAAGCTTCTCAGGTTAGTTTAAAAACTTGCAGGAACGGGTTAGATGAAATTACTAAATTATAGAACAAGCTAGCGCATACGTACATTGCCTCTAGACAGTCCATTGCCAGCTTAATCCTACTAAAATATTAAATCTTAGATTAAAGTCATAGGTGGTAATACACAACAAAATTTTCAAATTACAAGCAAATTCAAGGATCTCCTGTAAGATGCACCAAGACCTGAAAAAGTGATCAAATTTTATTAAGGCCTGTTGAAGCAGTGTTAGAATCAGCATTCACAAATCGTCAGAGCTGATAATGATGATTCATCATCACCAACAGAATAATTTAGGCGTGAACGGTCTTGAGCTGTTGGAATGCTGAGATGTGAGTTCGAATCCCACTCAAGGCATGGATGTTTGTCCGCGTCTCTCTGTGTTGTGCTGTCCTGTGTACAGGTCGAGGCCTTGCGACGGGCCGATCCCCGTCCAAGGAGTCCTACCAAGTGGCTACATACTTTCATAGTTCTAAATGTTATTTCTGAATGTTTAAATTCCTTCATCTCTAAGCAATAAATGAAGAAACATGTAAGACTTTAAATTTATTAAAAGACCATACTCATTTCAATGTTCTACTTAATTTCCATCAATTGTAATTTAGTCTTGAATGTTACGTAACATGGAAATCCTGGAATTCTGGGTAATTGCCCACAGTTACATCTCGAAGAAATAGTTGGAAATATATACCGGAATGTGAAATCAAGTTATGGAAGTACGCCTTGTTTACTGTGATCAGAAAGGAGCGCTAGCATCCTCAGTGTAGATGGCTCTACAGCCCAGGAGAACGTAATCGCCGTCCTCACCACCACGAAAACTTCAGATCCCTGGTTTCCTTTCTGCCCTACAAAGTATATTTCTTGACTGAAGCACCCTTATACTGATTAGACTTATATATTTACTAGAAACAAGTTATTAAGTGGTATCGCAGGTTCGGCACGTTATGTATAAACCTTCCTATTCGTCTCACCTGATTCCTCGTTTGTGCTCATATTCAGCCCACAGTTACTCCGAATAAAACTTTCCAAACTGTCATCCCCGTTATTTTTATTATTCTTATTCTTGTTGACAAGTTGACAGATAAAAGCCCAAATTGAGCTGTCCAGAAATGTTACAAGAAATTTCTTTCCACTAACAAGTCACGTAACATGTTCGGAGTTGAAGTGTGTGATTGTAGGAAGATAACTCTTTGCAAAGAGACAATAGTACTAAGTATGGACAGCCTTCAAGCTTCTTAGGTTTATTTTTTTTTAATAAAAACTTATAAATTGAAACTTTTGTTACAATACAAACAAAAATGTTATAAAATAAGCATTATAGTTGCGGCCTGTTGTGTTCTGATATGAATAACGTTATCTGTCGTTATATTTTAAAACGCGAAAGGCCTTTAATTATCCTTACTGATTCAGTTCATGCGTCCCGACGATGATCAATGTCAGTCGTATTTGAAGAGGAAGGATGGTAAACAGGTTGAAGGAAATTTCAAATGAAATAAATAATTTGCAAACAATATTTATGAAAGAGGAGCAAGGTTTATGATGCACACTTAAATTGAAATACGATGACCCAAGTGAATTTAAAATAAGGTAACGTACCTGAACCCAGAGTGACATGGGCGGGGTAGGTAGTGCATGGGGGAGATAAGAAATGCGTATAAAATTTTGATTGTATAACTACAGAGAAAGATGTCATTCAGAATACGTAGGAGTAAGGTATTGATAAAATTAAAATTTATCTCAGGGAAAATGACTCGGTATAGAGACCACTGGAGGGCACCTGTAAACTCCGGTTTTACAAAAGACAGTGAATTTCATTCAGTACCTGATGTTCTTACGAATGAATCTCCTTAATGGAGTCAGTCAGCTTTTAGTTTAACCTAATCACAATTTACCAGATAGTAATCATAGACAGTGTTCGTTAAAACTGAAATTTCAACTTCGAAGTTGTTGTATGAATCTGGATTAACTTCGTACAGGGCATGTAGAAAGAGTGATTAGCGCTTTAGTAATGCAATGTTGTTCCTAAATATATATATATATATATACGTGTCTGTAATAAATAAAAACTTCAATGTTGTGTGCGAATCCGCAAAGAAGCAGAATCCTTCTTCAGAAGTTAATTAGTTGCTCAGCTAATCAAAAGATTTTTCTATATACTCTGGAACCCGGAAGTTTGTTACGGTTTTCACGAGAGTCGCCACTGGTCCTGATTGCGAGTCAAATTATAATCCAGTCTACAACCTTAAATCTGTTTCTTTAATATCATTATTTTCAGTTTGTTAGACTAATCCAGAAACATCTTCCCAACACCGAGGTTCTAAGCTGCGTATGCCGCATATCGTTCACTCCGGCCCAGTCTCAGAACAAGACGACCAATCACATCGGCTGTTCACGATGGATTGCTTTATATCTGAGGGTCGTCGTTTCAAACCGCAAGTTCATCCACGCGCCTTGCCAAGGTGGCGAAAGTTCCACTTAACATGGAAATCGCAAGGAAGGTATTCGGAAAACAAGCGTGTTCAAAATTAGAGCACGTGCCTCCGCTGTTGTTTGTACAAGGCAACGGAATACCTTTAACATTATGGCCATAATTCCTGAACCCTTATTCCGGTGTAAGAGTGGGTGACAAGACAGAACTAAACTACACCGACAAACTATTCTCCAGAGCATGGGTGTGCAAAATTGAGTACGTTAGTCGCCCGCCGCCTTTGTTGTGGTTTATGAATTTAAACTTCAGTTTTAAAACTACACATTACCTTAAGTCAGAACTTATTTATAAATGATGATACAGGAAATATTTTAAAGTCAATACAGAAATCGATCTTACAGATTTTCATTAACTATAAAATGTACAAGAAGACATTAGGTGACATTTTAGAGACAGAGAGACATAACTTGTAAGTTTTAAAGGTAATGTTGCCCCTGGACCAAAGAATAAACGAAGAAAAGCGAAACATAAATTTCATATTCCAAGTGACATTTTGTAGGTAATATACTGAATAAGAAGTTGTGGACAGCCGAAAGGGGATTGGAAATCCAGGTTATATTTTGACAGAATGCTACCAATCACTCGCCGTAAAAAAATGAAATAAGCAGTATTGTTTTACAGTATCTTAGCCTTTGGATAGATTCTTTGGAACGACCTAAGCAGAGAACAATAAATATTGGATAACGTGATAAAATATAGTCAGATACAAACATTCAGATACGTTGGTAAAGAGATGTTTATTTTGAGAGAAGTGTGCATAGATAAGACATATTGAAATGAATATATCAGAAAAGAAGCAAATATTACTTTAAAATTTTACAGCAAAAGTCGCATTATTATATCTTAAACAATGACCTCGTGAAAATATAAGTTTGGAAGTTCATCAGATTAAATTGATTAGTCCACCGGAAGGATTTCTAGAAATAATCTTATTAAATATTGCACCGTAACAATTCGACTTGGGGAGACGAGCTAGATCAATGGAGCGATACATGACTAAATATGGAACAACGATAAAATGGCATTTGTAGTGAATACAGAATAACTCGGAGAAACGTCTATCAAAGTGACATTTTGTTTACCAGAAATTCCACACAGACTGCCGGGTCTGCCCTGGGCTCGAAACGGTGTCTCCGAGGGGAAAAATTCGGATTTCTTAATAGGCATGATATTTCTTCACCAGCTGGACTACTATTAGCTTTCCAAGATGACTCTAGGCATTTAATTAATCCTTGATGTGCAGTTCTTTATGAATACCTGCGTGTTGCGTGATGCACACGAGGAGATTAAAATGATCGCTTAAATACACATCAATGATCCCAGCTCGTATTCATCATAGCAAAAAATACTCGGGATTTGAAACTCTGTAGAATTAATAATCTGTATTATTTATATTATAACAAGTAAATCATGTGCAGTTTTCCCCTGCAAGGCACACCAACGCTTTCCTCAGTGACAAGCCTGAACACCAGCTTAACATCTCAATTGAATATGTCCACTCAGAAAAGTTAGTTCTACATATAAAGGTGGTAGCTACATGTAAACATTGAATAAATAATCATACTTCATGAAACAGAGTCCTTCTTGAAAATGTCATAGTACGCTCAGCTGCTTAAACAGGAATCCCACTCTTTTCACAAAAAAAAAAACAAGGTCCAATGTTGTGTTCACAGCAGTCCGCCCCATTTTAAACAAGATAAACCTAATACAAACGCACTTACGAAATTTCCCCGAAGATCGATTTTAAAAGTCAACTACTATCTACTAGGTCTTCGAAATTGTATCTTACTTTCAAGCCCTTCAGCTAAACTTTTCCTAGGATTCCCCATCACGTTCATGTACGCTACATGCCCAAGCTCATTGAATCATCCTTGATTTTATCGTCTTAATATTGACTTAGTATCTTATAAACGAGTAATTCGATATGAAGGTCTTTCTAATGCACGGATACCACGAAAAAATATCATTGACGACCTTGTATTTAATAGCATTTTCCTTCATCCAACTCTGTTGTTTGTGTCTCTCTATAGAACTTGATAGTTTTAAGGATTGTGGCTTCTTGGATTTATATGCCGTGTAGTATTTTGGCCGTATAAAATCAACTTCAACCTTGAAGACGAAGATAGCATGCTCCTCCGAAACTTATCTTTTCTGGCTAACGATACAACGAGCAACAGTTGACCACTATTCATACTTTATAACAGTATTGTCCAGATGTGTAACGTAACACGTGTACGCCTGTGTGATACCACCCCGCCTTGTAGCAGCGACAGAGAAGTTGCCTCAAATGCAAGGCGAAGCAAACCCGTTTCTGAACGTTCGTTCTCATCAAATACGTCATTTGTGTTGTACTGCCAGAATTTTTGATTTCTTGAGCCAGTGGATGCAATGTGAGAACGAAACATTGAGAAAACTTGCCTATTAGCTTCACCATATTTGTCTGTCTGTCCATCTGTCATCATGTAACAACTCGAGAACCTCTGAACGGAATTTCGTTTATTAAAACGTTTTGACACATTCCAATTTTGGTTAAAGCTTGACAAAATAACATAACTAAGATTTCTCTTTGCAATATGATGCAAATCCCAGAGTTTAATCGCCTTATTAAATAATATAACCCATTACAGGAAGACTTCCATGGATTTTTACGAACATCTTTAGAGTATGTAAGACTTGAGGTTCTCACAGCGGTGAGTATGAAGATTTCCGTCTTCTGGGTTGTTGCGCTGTGTAGTCTGGTCGATGTTAACCGACGTTTCAGAGGTCATACTGCCTCCATCATCAGAGTCTGAAGATTTCTGTCTTCTGGGTTGTTGCGCTGTGTAGTCTGGTCGATGTTTACCAACGTTTCAGAGGTCATACTGCCTCCATCATCAGGGCGATGAGTATGAAGATTTCTGTCTTCTGGGTTGTTGCGCTGTGTAGTCTGGTCGATGTTTACCAACGTTTCAGAGGTCATACTGCCTCCATCATCAGGGCGATGAGTATGAAGATTTCTGTCTTCTGGGTTGTTGCGCTGTGTAGTCTGGTCGATGTTAACCAACGTTTCAGAGGTCATACTGCCTCCGTCATCAGAGTATGAAGATTTCTGTCTTCTGGGTTGTTGCGCTGTGTAGTCTGGTCGATGTTAACCGACGTTTCAGAGGTCATACTGCCTCCGTCATCAGAGTATGAAGATTTCTGTCTTCTGGGTTGTTGCGCTGTGTCGTCTGGTCGATGTTTACCAACGTTTCAGAGGTCATACTGCCTCCGTCATCAGAGTATGAAGATTTCTGTCTTCTGGGTTGTTGCGCTGTGTAGTCTGGTCGATGTTAACCAACGTTTCAGAGGTCATACTGCCTCCGTCCTGATGATGGAGGCAGTATGACCTCTGAAACGTTGGTTAACATCGACCAGACTACACAGCGCAACAACCCAGAAGACGGAAATCTTCATCTTTAGAGTAACTTGTGTAATATTTACCGAAGGAAAACGTTTTGAAAAAAGTTGTAGAAAACGTAACTATTTTCGTAATGGGCCAAACTTGTCAGATTTGTTACTTTACGAGTATATATTCTAACTTGATTATTTATTAACATGATTATTACTGACCCTTCGTCCAAGAAGTCCTGTCTAATATCTGAAGATCAAGGTTTTATAATTTCAATATAGCTCTAAAATGAAACGGACAACACGACTAATCCATAACAGCTAGAAAAGAATACACATTTTATAAGTACACGTGTTTGCAGAAACTGTGTGAATAGAAAATAATCCACATGGCGGCACTGTACGTCTAAACTTAAAATACTTTAACAATGATAATGAACTGACGTATTCACATTTAACAGATCTATTAGCTAATGTGCCATATACGATATTCGTCCTGCTTAAAGGACTACATACGTGACGGTCTTAATTACACTGTAGCTCCAGTTCAGTAGTTAGCGACGTAATTTCCGTTTTCATAACACGCGTATAATCTTCATTAAACTGTTTCAGAATAAACGGCGATGTGACAGGACAGGCCCACTCGAATGGATCCAACTTACTTCCAAGTAATTTGTATACATTGTACTCAAACATTCAAGGAATGTTCCATAATATGGATCCCCGGAAATTGCTTATAGCCGTCATATAAGAAGCGCTTAATTGTCCACTATACTAAGTCAGTTTATTACAGTCTTAGTCTTTAATGTCAGTGCTTAGTGAGCAGTAAAAAAATCCATCTGCTGATGTTGTCCTACGTGATATTTATTACGCAGTAGCAAACTTCCGTTGATTCTGTTTTTATGTGGTCTTTCTGGAAGATTTATTCAATGATATCCTACATTTCCCATTTTTGCAATAAATCCTGACTATCAACAAAGCGTTCTGATAAGACCTCATGGAGCGCACGTTTCTGTTCCTCTGACGTTCAGTCCTTACCGTTAATGTTACACGTGCATTTAAGTAATACGTTCTTTCTATATATTGAAAGACTCCAAGAGATGCAGCATCCATGTCATATTATTAAAACTCGTAAGCTTGAAAATGCTAGGTTTGATTCGGTACATTACGTCTTCCTTCTCCACTGTTGATAGAATTATTTTACTTATACATTCTACTATTTATTTACTTCCATCATTTTGTTTTCTATATTACTCCATATTTATTAATGTTTTATTTAAACCATTGCTTTACAGACTAATATTGAACATCAGATGAACCACGCCATATATAAAAAACAATACCTTCGTTCTAATATATAAGAGTAATCTGATAAGAACATTTCAATAAACTGCATAACATTGTAAATGATTGTAATTCGAGTTTTAAATTTACCAATCTAATTTATACGTGAGGACGGTTAAATATAACCGAAACATGTCGTAAGAGAACGTTCCAATTTGTAAATCGATCATTCGATGCGGAACGTGAAATGATATTTTAAATATTTTATATTTTATTATCTTATTAAAAATTGTGATTTGACGGAAAAAATATTAAAATATTAAAATTATGGAGATTTATCTTAACACCCTTGAAGGCGATAACCTGCATTTCTCCAATCTTGTAACTGGAATTGTATACTGTTCGGTTCCTCCTGCAGACAGAAACCTTCGAACACTTGCCACGCCATTTTACGATCCACTGTGCCATAACGCTGACTATCAGAGCTGTTGATTTAACCGCTCTCTGTACGCCTCTCCCGTGCGTGAACTTTGGAAATCTTTTGCCCTCTAAACTGCTCACGAGGCTTTATGGTAAACCAATGTCCACATTACGGCAAATACAGTTCAGGATGCAAATGTAATTTATTGGTACGTTTTACATACATTATATTTAATGTGAGTTAAGATAATATCTGCGGTCCTTCCAAAAAAACTGACTTCATTTACCCAACTACTCTTCACCGTCGACTGGTTCTTATTCCGCAGATCCAGAGCTGAAACTTTGATTCAACGCCGACAGTCTGAGTTATTTAAGCGTAGTTAAATTAAACACAAGTTAATAATTCAATAAATCTAACAGAGCCAGTTAGGTTTTGTGCTGTCACGTCTGATATCGCTCGTAAAATCCACCTGCCACGTACTCATAACCTTAGTAACTAAAGGCCATTTAAACGATACTATGTAACAAATCCATAGTCCAGAGATTTTCCTTCTTATTTGTGGTTTATTTATAGACACTGTCATTAGATCGGACTATATCGACTGAGAGGACAAATCAACTGGAAAGAGTATTAAGTCGTAGATATAATTTAAACTACTGAGCCTGGAAGGACTGAGTAACACCACAAAACTCTCATACAAAATACTAGGCCGATATTTAGGCAAGGGACCTCCAGAATACGATAACCACTCGATCACAACGTTCGGTGAAGAGTTAGTATTAAGAATACACCGCTGTTTATGGACCCCAAGGATTCATTATCTTGATTCCAAAGGTCTTGTGCCACATGAATTCAGCCTGAATACACTGTATTTTTTTAAGGTCCCATCATTGATACAATGAGACCGCCACAGTGGTCTAGCGGTTAGAACGCTGGCCTTGTAATCCTGGGGGTCTCGGGTTCGATTCCCGGCGGTGCCCGAATTTATAACTTGTGTTGGGCAAGGCCGTGGTCTAGGCAACACGGAGTTTTCCTCCGTGGCATCCCAACAATTAATCCATTCACACACAGAAGAAGGCAATGGCAAACCACTTCTGGATCATCTGCCAAGAACGTATATGAGCAGGTCCCAGTCCGAGAAAAGGATGGAAGGATCCTGTTCATATGGACCTGTCGTCAGACACAACACTAAATAAAATAATAAATAATTGATAAAATATCCCTCCATCGGCGCCCAGGTTTGCCAAGTGGCCTGACACTCTCTTATTTGCAGATCAGAATCCTTTACGTATTTCTCATTTTCCCAGACGTGCTACATGCCCAACTTATCCCATCATCCTTAATGTATGGTCGTAGTATATTAAATACAGGCCCGTATATAATCGTCCTTTTTATATAGGAGTTCAACTTTTTCAGGATATAAAAAATTCATTCGATGATCAATTTTTTTCATTTTCTGCTCAGTGGTTCTCGTTATACGCGGTTCTGCCGTTATCGTTTTTGCATATCTATTGTTTTATTTCAGTATCACGAGAAGGATCAATATCCTATTAGTGGTGACGGTAAAATCTTCCTCACAGGTCCACTGAATTACGCGTGGTTTCACTGACTCACCACATCATTTTGCCTCCGAGGACTACAAATTAATACGTCTCGTGGTACATTCACTCAAAACCTCTACGGGCAATTACACGATTACCATTTGTAAGCGTTTTTTTTTACTTCGCAGGGAATCAACCCCCGTGTATAAGAGTTATTTATGCATATTTAATTAAATTCGAATTCAGGCATACAGAGTGCAATATTGTTTCTTGCCTTGTGTTCACAGGTGGTGGTGTTCTCGTATCAGGAGGTGGGACCAGGTGTTTACGACTGTTGGGCGACCTTCGTCAAGCCCTGGGGAGAGCGAACGTATGTCACGTGGTGAGTGTACCATCACGAGAAGCGCGTATTAACGTTATACAGATTTATTTCAAGAAACTTAAAACACTTCAATGGTCACTGAGTCAAATTTCCACCTTAGTTTGACGCAGCTTTTATCCATATTGAATTATAAGTCCTAATATTCATTTATCTTTATTACACATGGAAATTCCAATAAGGCTTTGTGGTAGAAGTACGTTCCAAATTGAGCTCGCGATATCACGGTAATGGCTTTCTTGAGTTACAAAAAAAAAATTGGATAATTTCATTCGAGACAAAAACTTTCATTTTAAGTACTTGCTTTAAAATTAACCACTATATGCAAGTATAAATTAAATCTAAAATATATTTTAGGTCATAATTAATATTTTACTAATCGACTGTAACGGATGGGACTGTCTGCTGACCGCAAGAGAGTCCCTCAAGTTTTGTTCTGTAGTAATTCCATTATCTGTTTTGTTTATCCATTGCATATCTTGCAATTACTGTTTTTGCACAGATATTTAGATGAAACCGAGAGTATATTCTTCACAACTGCACTGTAAATACATGGAAACTCCTCATTCAGGCAGGTCCATCAGGTAATCAGAGGAATGTCTGGTTATGCACCTCGAAACCTATGTCTGTTAAAGTATAAGTTACTTTTTCATAAACTTTTACTAAATTTTTTTTATTTTTATAGGAAAAATTTTAAACGGATTTCATAAATACTTCTGCCAAAGGCGGGAAAAAACTCTTTCAATGTAGCTTTTAGGTTTTGTAATTTTTGGTTGAAAGAATAAACCTAAACGCTCATCTGAATGTAAAGTTCTTTAAGAAAATCATTCAACGACTGCGTAATTTTTCAAGGCATGTTCTTCATTGGCGAAACTTAGTCTAGTATTCAAGTTTATCGTTAATGCTACACTATTTAATACCCCCAACAATCCCATTATAATCTTAATATATTTTTAAAGTAATATATAATAGCTGCCGTTGTGTTATACAGTTATTGACTGTGGTCTCTCTGCCCACTACCAGAGCATTTGCCATTGATGTACTCCAAAAGTCTGTTGTACTAAAGACGAGTTAATTTTCCACGTTCCGAGATAATTTTGATAGCGTCTCTTGCAGATATGAATACAGTTTATTTATCTTTGTATCCTTCTTTTGTAAAGTTCACTATCTTCATAACCTTTTATAAAATCATTTTCAGTCAGTTTGGAATCGTTTTTCATACCTTAGACCTGGTTACTGTTGAATTCTGGTGCAATGATCTTAACATGTGTAATTATACCACGCGATTTCCAAACAGCCAAACTTGTGTCATTCTTACAAACATAAACAAATTGTCTCCATTCAATTTTTAAAGTTATGACAAGTCAAATGGGTTAAAAATATATTTTCATGTAGGTTAAATGATTGGTCTAATATATGCACATATACATTTCCTCTTCAGCTAGAATATTACACTATATGTCTACTGACGTCATCAGCTTGCATAGCGAAAATATATGTTTTTAATCCGTTTAACTAAATCGCATTCGACATTAGAGTTCATATATATTAAATCTTGTCCGTCTAATCACAATAAATTCTTAATAAATATTAAAATATTACAATAATTAACATTTACAATATTTAAAATATCAAATGATGTTCTTTATCGAAATATTCGATTTACATTAGACCATCGAATATTTCGATAAAGAACATCATTTGATATTTTAAATATTTTAAATGTTAACTATTGTAATATTTTAATATTTAATAAGAATTTATTGTGATTAGACGGACAAGATTTAAAATATATTTATTATATCACAATATGACGCAACTTTACCATCTCATTAGAGTTCATGTTCTTGATTATTCTCGAAACTGCAGAATTCAAATAATAAACTTCTTTAGAGGACAGTTTCTATCACTAAGCACATACGAAACTGCCTTCTACGCCAGGCACAATAAGATTTTGGACAGTTTAATATACATCACCGCAATGAGCAATATTTTTCATGATTTACACAAACATTTCTGTTTTCTCTTTTAGTGATTTAAAGTGACGTTAGCCTGAGAGTGCTTGGGTTCATCGCATTTAAGTTCAAAATACCCTATTCGTTTGTCTTTGCAATGGAATTTCTTTGCATGTAAATTTCGTTAATGTTGTGGAGGCCATGGAACTGTATTTCAAAGCTTTAGAACACAATACGTGTGCCTACGCACTTTTATTAGGCTAGGTGGAATTGCCATTCGTAAATCAGTCCAGCTTCATTTTCACTTTTTCATTTAGATTTACGTTTTTGAGACAGCCGTCAATTGTAAGAGTTCGCGAAAACAAAAATTTAAATTTCCATTGAAACTTCCTTGTTGTGACTAACATGAATAACAATTTCAGCACCACACCACACAGCTCCCACGACAATCTCTAAGAATCCGGTTTAACTTCTGAGCCTCTGATCTTGTCTCGTAATACCCTTTATCGATGGAGAATGCTAAGAATTTATAATATTTCAATCCAAAGTAAGATTGTTATATTAATATTATCACCAAAATTTAAATTATTTTATTAGGTTTAATGTAAATTATGACATTTAGCCAGGCTTCGAAATCCTGTGTGGTACTGAAGACATGCTTGAAATATTTTCATAAATTGATTCAAACAATGTTGCCCCCTTCATGTTCAAATTCCATTTATCCCTACACAAAAGGACAACATTATTCTGCCCAACGAGCCATATGACCTCAGGCCTTGTTAGCTATGAATGGTAATATCTCTAACTCCCCTACCAATTTCACAACATACCCAAAAATCGTCTGTTTAACCTAGTGGCACAATAATCACGTAACTTTTCTATATTTCCAAAATGGCTTACCAGAGAAGAATTCTTAAATATAGATGTCATATTCCCTTAAAAACTCATCTTTGAAATAATCCCAACATCATGGCAATGGGATTAGGACTGGTACTATTTTTATATTTTAATAACACAAACACTTTAATACCATATTTTAGGTCATATTTGTTTAAGATTAAAAATAACAACCAACTCACAAACCATACTAGGCCAGATTACATCCGAAATCGCAGGAGGGTCGGTGTAATGCACTACCAAAACGCCCGTAACTAAGAAACAAATGCTAATTCGATGATGCCGGCTGGCACACTGATTCACTATGAATGTAGGCCGCATCCCCTAGCGGCAGAAGCTCGTACTACATCCGGTTAGCCCTCTATTGACACAGTCTACAAACTTTCCGATCGCACCTCGTAAATATCATAGACGTGATATAGGAACATGGTCTGTAATGGTATCATTATTTTCGTGTATCTATCAGCGTTACTTTCCCCTTTAAAAGCTTCTGAACCACGTGAACCCATAAATCTAGGGACAACTCCATCTTTCGATCCTTTCAATTCTTACGTCACTGAACTAAATATGACAGCCGTGCGAAGTACCAACACCAGAGCTACTCACGCAAAGAGATTTTGGTACAACATTTAGCTTCTGAATAATAATGTTTTTAATATGTAAAGCAAAAATAATATTCTGTTTGATGGCAGTAAACAACGAACCGCTGTTGGAGCCAAGCATCTGTGAATTTATGGAGATAGATCATTAACAATTTGTGTTTGAATTACTTTCCTAAGTTAACAATTACGAACATGGCGACGGTGCGTAACTCTGAGGATGTGTTTGTGTGTGTGTGTTTGAAGCAGTCATGTAAAGGATAACGCACGAAACGTCTATCAAACTTAGGTGTTTATTCATTGGTTTATTTTCAGTGAAAAATGTAGTAGAAATACGAATCGAAATATCAGCCTTTACATTAGTTACCTGATAATTATGTTTTCGTGTATTTCTCGCTTTATAGTCTTCACAATCCTTTTAGTACATATTTTACTTAAATCGATACCATGAAAATCGTCGCAGTGGTCACGAAATTCCGCATCCCTTGATCTGTGCTCGTGAGGATACATGAAGAATTTGTTAAAATAAAAAAAAATAGCAGATTTAAGATGAAATCTCACTGTGCAACAAGGACAGTGCTGGTGCCAAATAGAAGAATTGGCAAAGCAAATATCAGGCCGATTAATTAGTTTGTCACACATTACGTCAAACACGAGCGGGACACCATGACTAAGAATCTGATTCGTCCCTTCAATTCGTATTTTAAATTTAATCTGCTCATTTATTTGAGTTTTCTACATTTCCATAAATACTTAATCACGACTTATCTGTTGATATTTCGTTCCAGATTTTTATTGAAAATAAACTAGTAAAGAATTACTCGAAATAATCAGTACATAAATATAAATTTATCGGTCATGATGAAGTTTAGTAAACATATGGTAGCATTCAATTGACAATGACTAAGATAATATAGGATGTCAATTGCCAGGTATTTTTCAAAATTTATAAGTGAGGAACAGTGAGAAATGTGATAATATTTGTTAATTATTTAATTATTAATTAATTAATTATTGTTAATTATTTATATCTTGTTAATTATTGTATAAACTTTTAATTAAGCCATAACAAAGTTAAAGGAAGTGAAGATTAAATTTAGTCAGATGTTTTATAGATAGAACAAGGGTATATTTTAGTAAAACCAAGGTAAATCAATACCTAACGAATTGAGAGTAAGAGAGGACAGGTATGACTCACGTGGCACAGAAACATTCTGGAGTTTTGATGAGGAAATGGAAATCCGGATATGAAACGACCTTAACGGAATCAAAATTAATGGACATTTAGAGAAATTAGGTTATAGAGAGGATTATTTAGTACGTGACTTGCATTTTGGGGGTAACCACGTTCTAAATTAACTCCAAGACTGCTTTGGCTCTTTGAGTCCTGTCATGCGAATGCTGGGGTTGTACTTCAAAGTTCGCAATCGCTTTCTCTTACGTCATGAAAAATTAATTGAATAAATTCCTTCGTATTTTATTTGGCACAGCTGAAAACTTGTTGCTTTATACCGCAGAAATAAATGTTTCAGAATATATAGGTTACGACAGAGACACTTAAAAAATAAACCACAAAGATGAAGTTAACTGAACGTGGAAAGAAATGAGATTCTTTAGTTTCAGAGAATTAATAAAACATAAAGAAATTTTGAAAAAAAAATTTAAGAAATAGATTAATACATAATAAATATAGGTACTTCGAACCACTTAACAATTTGTATTAAAAAAATAAGACAATTTCGAGGCAGAATTTTTTTTTAGTTATAACGTTTAAGATTGTACGAAGTTACATAGATACTAAATATTATCTGCAATAATATAATACTTTTCATAAGATGATAAAGTTGCGTTATATTGTGATAAATATATATTTGTTTAAATCTTGTCAGTCTAATCACAATAAAATTCCTATTAAATATTAAAATATTACTATAATTAACATTTAAATATTTAAAATATATTAAAATTATGTTCTCTATCGAAATGTTCGATTTACATGTCCTAATGTAAATCGAACATTTCGATAGAGAACATCATTTTAATATATTTTAAATATTTAAATGTTAATTATAGTAATATTTTAATATTTAATAGGAATTTTATTGTGATTAGACTGACAAGATTTAAACAAATATATAATACTTTTGTTGTGTGGCAACGCTGCTGAGGACTGGTCTTACAGGAAGTCAAAGTCAAACAGTGGTATTCTGCGAGTGTGGTTCAGTTGCTGTCTGTTAATACCGGGTTGTAAGAGACGTAAAATGTTTACAGTACGAGCAACGTGCTATAGTGCTTTTTTCTGTCTGAAACAGTGAAATTGGCATAAATGTACAACATTCCTTTCTTTTCTCTCAACATTCCGCAATATACCAGACCTCTGTAGTGTTGCCAGTCATTCAATGAAACGATTTCACTGTTTCGACTATTTTAATCTCAATTACATAAAGAAATATGTAATCTTAAAGGTATTTAAACTTTAACAATTTAATATGACAATTCACTAAAATTGCGATATAGTAAATCATAATATATAATACAATATTATATTAATGTGGATTTATAAAACCATGCAGAAATTTTTCAAATGATTATATATATCAGAAGCTATAACCAATAGATTTTACTGTAGCAAGATATTTTATATTTCACATTTAAACACTATCAATATGCTATTATTATATTATAGAAGAAACTTACGAAACCTATGCTGTTTCGGGGCACAGTCCTTTAGAATGAGAACCACAAACAACTGTGTTAGCCCTTCCCACAATAGATTCCAATCATTAGACTGGATTGACATATTTCTCTGTTTAACGCACGAGGTCTTCTATCAATGGACGCAGACTACAGATCCGGACAGAATCCGCTAAAATACCACAAAATGCAATACAGTAAGACTCCACGGAATGTTCGGTGACAGGAATACTGTGGAATTTGGTCTGTTGTTAATGAGCTTTTGGTAACACTGTGGTTAAAATTTACCACAATTTCCACATTTACACATAACCTGTAGACAGGAAGGTTAATTTCGCTTTATACGTTGTGAAATTTCCCGAAATACTTTTTGAAAGAAATTGCGAGAAATGTTTTACTGAATATTAATTACAAAAAAAAAAACCTGACAAAACAAGCTTAAAACATAAACATCCTAGGATATTCAGCTGATGTACGTGTATACCAAAAGCTATTAAAGACCCATAAAAGTTCTTCATTCAGACTACCTTCTATGCGTTTAAGCATATTCAACAGCAAACTTAGACAGAAAGGTTAAAAGTAAACAGTATTTTCTCTTCGAGCTAAAAGTGACTGACTCTGGAGAAGGCTGAAGGCTGAAAACTAGATTAAAGTGGAAGGACTGAGACAATCTTTACTTTGGTAAATCTTTGTACAGTACAGGCCTACCTTCCGGGGGTTTTCTCAGTTGGTCCTAACGATTTCCGTTCTTCCGATAGTGAATAGTATTTAAGTTGAAATATAAACACTGTGCCCAGAAAATATGACAGATTTTGGCACATTGGCTACCATCATAAAGATTCATGGGCCAAAAGTCCTAAAATGTTTTATGGTACCAGAATAGAGCCTCAAAATAAGCGAGAAAATACGCCCTTAGAAGTTAAATATAAAGAAGTAACTCGTTCGCCCATGAAATCTTTCTCTTGTCTAGTTGTAAGGAACACGAAGATGCTACGTGCTGTTAATCGAGTGAACTCTTAGGCAATTGCTAGAGCTTGGATAACGCTTCAGATGGGGCACTCTTAATATTTAATTATTCCTGCAATAGTAACATTCTTTATATATGAGGAATTTGTGCAAATATTGTGAATGTCATTTTACTGATTTGATGGACGCCTATAACTTGAATTCAAGATATATTCTGTTTTTCTCCTCGGTAGAATATTCAGCAAGATGTACCTAGAAGTGCGTTTATAAATTTAAATAAAATAAGAATTGCACTGAAAGACATACGATAATACGTGGTAATGTAATAAATATAATTTTGCTTACAATGTGGGAAGTCGCAGATATGTTCAGATTTATATGAAATTTATTTTTAATTGATTATGGCTGTTTTACTGAAATGTCAGTAAACTTCTACTAGACTACACGGCGCAACAACCCAGAAGACAAAATCTTCAAACTCGCCGCTGTGAAAACTTCAAATCTTAATTGGTTACTAAACACAATGCGAGTATCAAAATATTAAAATTTATGTAGAAAATACAATTTTTACGTGTCGGTTTCGTTGAAGGGACGTGATTGAAGATCGGTACTGACATTTAATTTGATAACCAGCAGTATTTTAGAAGACTTTGCCTCAACATTGAAAATGGACGTTGGACCCACACAGTTCCATATCCATATTCAAATCAGAGTTCATTTCCATTCAGCACGTTGTAATAAGAGAGCAAAATTCTGCATGCCTCTTCATTAAGCGTCACAGGCCTTCATTTTGTGCCAATATTAGAATTAAATATATAACACGGCAGTTAATTAAAAGTAAGTTTCTTTGATTGAATATTATAAATATCCACTGGTACACGTAACACACGAGTTTAGTACTAATGGGGTGCCGGGTTTGATCCTGACCTTTGAAATTATATCAAAACCTAATACAATCAAGATCAGTCAGCATAATATTAATCACGGCAAAGGTAAAATTTAGTCACCGAAACATCGTTTCTAGTGATAAATGTCAAAAATGGACTAGATCAAACATAATTATAGTCTAATAATTAATTAATCGCTGCTAAAAACCTGAATAGAATTAAGATGATATTAATAATGCTTATGAGACTACAATACAGTGTTACATTCTTCATATCGTATTCCACATAAAAAATCGATACGGCACGTTAAATTATTGACATTTATTTCAGAAACGAGATTTCGAAGAAAGAATATTTTTCAGAGGTTGAACAGAATCTCCACGGACCTTTGGCAGTCGGCATCAGAAGATAAATGTACCATAAGTTAAATGAAAATTCAGTCGTCGTCTCAGTAGCTGAGGGGAGGAGCTGGGATGGGGGAATATTCTCTCTGACTGTCTCTGGCTTGTTTTAGGTAACGAACACAATGGATTGGCTCGCGATTTCTTCCTTCGTAAAATGATTCAGCGTTTGGTCTGAAACAAGTCGTCTCATCAGACTGCCGTCAGCATTACAGACTTGCACGCAACTGTATTCTGTATCATATCTCTGGGTCACTGAAGTAAAATTGCCTTTCACATATAATTCTTTGTTGTGGAAGATTTAGTTCCGTTCAGAATTGAAGCAGATGATTGTCGAGAGTGCGGTTAGTGTGTTGAGTCTACTTCCAACGGACCATATCGTTGTATTTCGCTACATCAATACGTCAGACCAGGTGCAGAGCGAATATGTGAGCTAAGAAATTCAATATGACTCCTGAAGATTTTCACAAAGCAATTTTCTCGGGGAGCTTTTCAACCAGCTGTCTTTTTTAAACATTTCCATATGGCACGTCACTGTACGTGATATCCCCCTCTTATAATAGACACTGTGTAATCCAATGTTGTATTAAATAAATATCACTCTACGGATATATAGGCAGTTTTGGATACTCTGTGCCTCGAGGTCTTTGGAGAATTCTCTCAGCTCTGGGAATACTTTTCGAAGGCCGTCGCAAGACCTGTGTCTACTCATGACAACATAACTCTTAAAATCGCGGGGTAAACACTCATGTCGTGTTGTGACTGATATTCGAACCCACAATCCCAGTGTTTGAGCGACGACGTCCATAACTTATGCCACGCGACCACTGCCATTAACTGAAACAGAGACAAAAATACTGGCAGTTTGAAAAAAAGTGGATCACGTTCATTACAAGGAAAATAGTTTATCACTGGAATCGAAATCTTAACAAGTTTAGAACACAAGAAAATCAAGAATTACTCAGAGACAAATAATCGTTTATCGTTCCTTTTGAAAAATTTAGCTAAGGAACAACGACCAAGTTCGATTGCCAAGTTTGAACAGATTTTTCATTTAATATAGATTATATCTTCAATGATTGATACAATGAGTACATATGTTATTTTAAGACCCTGTATCAAGTATAAGAGTCTTGTAGCATCGAAAAATATGTGGCAATGAGAGAAATTATGAGTATGTGAGCGTCTGGAAAAGACCATTAATAGACATTTGAATGAACTGGCCGGAAAACAAAGATATTGAACCTGGTAGACCAAATTCTGAAATACACATCAAGTCATATTAACGCTTAGTTAATCTTTTGCGTACTTTTAGGTGGTTCAGTAAAAATGATTGCATAATTCGCTGGGGAAGTGTATGGAATTCATTAGGAAGGCGTGTCTCAAAAACACCTGACCGATTATAAATCTCTGCAAGTTTAAACCTATTTTACTTATAACAACGAACAAGACTCCATTTAGCAGAAGAAAATTAAAAGATTTTATCACAGGTATTTCATGCGTGATTTATCACTAAAACGAAAGAGAACAAGCCTCTATTAATCCTATGTAGCATACGAGGTGCGATCTGAAAGTTTCAAGTTTGTGTCAATAGAGGGCGACCCGGATGTAGTACGAGCTTCTGCCGCTAGGGGGTGCGGCCTACATTCATAGTGAATCAGTGTGCCAGCCGGCATCATCGAATTAGCATTTGTTTCTTAGTTACGGGCGTTTTGGTAGTGCATTACACCGACCCTCCTGCGATTTCGGAATGGCGTGTGCATCAAATTTTGCCAAAGACTCGCCAAAACGGCTACGGAAACCTATGAAATGCTAGAGCAAGCATTTGGGAAGTCCGCAATGGGTCGTGCACAAACTTTTGTGTGGCATTCACGTTTTAAAAATGGCCGAACCTCTGTCGATGATGACGAGCGTTCTGGACGACCATCTTCGAGCACAACGCCCGAAAATGTTACGAAGATCGACGTCGTACCATCAACGACTTGTGCGACATTGTTGGGATAGGCTATGGGACCTGTCAGCTGATTCTAAAGGAAGAACTCCACATGCGACGCATCATGACAACGCGCCAGCGCACACCGCCCTCAAAGTTCGGCAGATTTTGGCCTCAAACACCATGGCCGTCATCCCGCACCCTCCTTATTCGCCGTGTGACTTCTTCCTCTTCCCAAAGATGAAAATTCAGCTAAAGGGAAGGAGATTTGAGACGATAGAAGAGATTCAGGCAGAATCGCAGATGGTGCTTGACAGGCTGACAAAGAAAGATTTCCAGGGATGCTTCCAGGCTTGGCAGCGGCGCTGGGATCGTTGTGTTCACTCCCAGGGGAACTACTTCGAGGGAGATGGATGAATTTAATACCTGAGATAAGTGTACGGGTTTTTATAGGCGCAGTCTAGAAACTTTCCGATCGCACCTCGTATATACAGTTACTTAGATAATTTGGGTATTTACTTCAGTAAGTGTTTCATGGCAATGGCGAACGAAACCATAATCCTCGACACACCCCAGCAGAAGACGAAATAAGGTCGGAAAACCTCGGAAGCAATGTCATTGATTCTGCTCGTTTTAATCAACTTTCTGGTCACCAATAAACTTCCTTCCGTGCGGTCGAGTAACCATGTCCGCGGTAAAGACTAGCGGTTTAAGGAACGTCTGTTGCAACATTGCACAGAATATTTAAGGTAATCTCGTTGCAGCTTATAATGAATCCCTCGGGTTCTCATAATGCCACAGTTCTGTTTATTGACGTTAAAAGATATATGAATTACTAAATACCAACTTAGACATTAGAGTTTAGTCATTTGCTAGCATTTCAAGGAAATCCCCCCCCCCCCCCCACACAGAAACGGAAACAAACTTTTTCACTCCTACTCAAAGCCTAAAGCAAATACGGTCTGTAGTAAGTCATGCACAGATGTCTTTTCAGAATTCACTATACCAGTTGAGTAGAATTACCAGATCTCAATCGGCACGGAGTACGGTCTTCCAAGGATTTGCGTACAAAGGATTCATTCACTAGTTTTACGTTTAATTCACTGACTGTCGGTTTCCCCGGCCAATTCTCGGTACCATTGCTTAAAACAAAGTAACAAAGTTTTCTCAAAGCGCGGTATATACACGATAGTCAAAAATTTAAGCACGCATTCTGAAGGGTTATGTGTCATTAAATCATTACAATGAAAAGATCGTCGACTTTTTAATGTAAAAATACTTAAAATGTGTATAAAGTTTTCAAAATATTTTAATTTAAGTGCTATCTGCAGGTTTATAAAAATGAAAGCTAAGTTTGAATGATTGTCCATGCTCAGTTCAGGATATCAGGAGTGTTGGTTTCTGTGCTAACAGTAACTTTTACATTTTACGCTCTGATTCACGAATCATAACTGAAAGAACAATGCTCAAAGAAATCCCGAAAGACACAAGTCTAATACGTCTTAGATATTGACAAACTATTTTAGATATGGTAAAAGTTGCGTCATATTGTGATATAATAAATATATTATTTAAATCTTGTCCGTCTAATCACAATAAATTCTTATTTAATATTAAAATATTACAATAATTAACATTTAAAATATTTAAAATATTAAATGATGTTCTTTATCGAAATATTCGATTTACATGGTCTAATGTAAATCGAATGTTTTGATAAAGAACATCATTTAATATTTTAAATATTTTAAATGTTAATTATTGTAATATTTTAATATTTAATAAGAATTTATTGTGATTAGACGGACAAGATTTAAATAATATATTTAAATAATAAATTATTTTAGGTTCCTTTTAGTCCAATGTTTCTTTTGATTTGTATAAAGCTCGCTCTGAAATTTATAACAATTATTTTAATATTTTACAAAATATTGGAACTTGACAAAATACTAAAGTGGCATTAATATTTATAGACAATAGTGTTAAGAACTTTTCAATATGGTAAATATTTAAACAAATGTAATACGTAGTGAAATAACATAAAAGCTTTGTAAATGTAAAACTATTAATCTGTTTCCGCATTAAAGGTAAATGCGGTGGGCAATGTCTCAGAGCAAGCATCTGGAACACGTGTCCTCTGTTGTCAGGTACAGCGTCTCCGTGTTCATAGTGCCACTGAGCGTTCTGGCGGCGACGTACTCCAGCATCTGCCGGGAAATTTGGTTGCACGCAGGCCGCAGTCCGCAGAGCCAGGAGGGAAATTGCAGTCCGCTCATATCACGCGCCAAGATGAACACTGTGAAACAGATGGTTGCCGTCCTGGCGCTCTACGTCGTCTGTTCTGCTCCATTTATCAGTGCGCAACTCTGGGCCACCTGGGACACACAAGCGCACACAAAACCTTTCTTCACAGGTAGGCAGCGCCCCACTCCAGACACCCCTCCGAAGGACGCCATATGCACATCCAAACAACCGTCTGCTCTAGCTACCCATTCATTCAATCCAATACCTCCGTCTACCAAATCATCAACTCTAGTGTATCTAACTGTTCACCTACCTAAGCCCACGTATCATAACTAATTTATTTACCACCTTTTTTCAACTGCTAATCCATCTAGCCAGTAGGTCAGTGGTAATCCTGGGGTCTCGGGTTCGATTCCCGGCGGTGCCCGAATTTATAACTTGTGTTGGGCAAGGCCGTGGTCTAGGCAACACGGAGTTTTCCTCCGTGGCATCCCAACAATTACTCCATTCACACACAAAAGAAGGCAATGGCAAACCACTTCTGGATCATCTGCCAAGAACGTATATGAACAGGTCCCAGTCCGAGAAAAGGATCGAAGGATCCTGTTCATATGGACCTGTCGTCGGACAGAACACTATAAAAAAACAGATATAATTTCTCTTCAACTTTGTACCCTCAAAGTTGTTGGTGTATAATTAAAGTTATACATAGTATATAATCTACATCTAAAATAAATTAAATAAATTACATTACTGATTATTCAGTGTTTATCATAAAATAATATATATATATTAAATTTCACGTACCCCCTAAGATGTCTTCGCGTACCCCAGGTTCAATACCACTGCAGTAGAGTACCATCTGTTCACCCAGTCATGTACCCCAGCTAGGCATCTATCAGTACATGAAATGCGTATTTTGAAGAGACGTCGACGGTGACCACGAGGTTGATGGGATCTTGAGTTTGAATCAAGCTTAAGGCATGGTGAGAAATGTGTATATATATATATATATATATATATATATATATATATATATATATATATATATATAGAGTCACAGGTGAAAAGATGAAAGAAGTGATTAGCACTTCTGCGTAGTATTTGAAAGGTTCCAGGTTCAAATCTCTGCCCGGAAACCGGATATCGTAACTGACACTTTTCGTGGTTTTTGTCAGGTCCTCCAAGTAAATTCCGAAACAATACTTCAAAGTTGTCCGCGATCGTTTCCTGTCCAATTATTTATCCGTCAATCAGCCTGTCATTCGACGTTAATTTTATGGTCTGAAATACTAAAACGGACGTTAACACAGAAATCCAATTAATTTAATTTACCTTTGTTCGTATTTACTGTTGGGTGTGCATATGTCTGAAGTATTCGCTTTATCCTCTCTCATATACTTAATACGTTGTTTCATTTTAATTATTATTAATCATATTAATTATTTCTGTACTCTACTTTCCGCCTGTGATGTTATGTACAACTCCTATGACATTAGAGTTCCTCAAGGCAGCGAGTCTTCTAGATTTCTGCAAGTTCATTACCCACAAGACAGTCATTTTAAGTTCAACTCTTATCTGGTGTATTTGTATCTATGTTTTCATGTCCTTATCACACTAGTAAGAGTATCTTATTATCTTGATGGTCTATTTAGCTCATGTTATTATGGGTTGTAACGCCATGTAGACTCATACGTAGACACCAACATTCCGACGGGACATGCTCTCTCCATCTTCAGGGCGTTACTAGTAGGAGACCAACGTCGAGGAAAATAACAAAGAATTCCAAATGAGTTGGTAAGGCGCGGTTCAAGTGATTCCGCATACCAATTGCGTAGTTATCACGAGTCTAATCACTTTCAAAATTCATCTTCTGTGCTCAGTTTCCCTTATAATTCACTCTATTTTCGAACTGTGTCACTGTACTCGACTCTCAACCACTAAAGTCAACTTAATGACGACCGGTTAGAATCCTCTGGAACTGGACTGAACCCCTACAGGATCGACTGCTTCATTTGCCTTTCCTATCAGCCATATCAAATTGCTGCCTTGGAAGCCTTGTGCAGAATACTAAACGAACTTAAACGCCGCCACCAAGGGATTTAACAAGACAGCAGAGAATGTCACACGCGGTCTTTAGCAAGTTTGGGATTCTAAATTCATAGTCTAACCTACCACAGCCGAGCCAAACCCTCGACTAACCAAACATTCCTTAGCCTTACCTATCCTAGCCTTTCATAAACTTGCCTAAACTAAACTTATTAAAGTTGGTATTGTTACTTATGTTATCATGATTGCCTTGGTTCTCATATTTATCTTGGTTGCTATGGTTAGCTTGGTCACATTGATTGTCACGTGTACATGCGTTGCTAAAAGATATATACACATTATTATTATTATTATTTAGTGTTCTGTCTGACGACAGGTCCATATGAACAGGATCCTTCCATCCTTTTCTCGGACTGGGACCTGTTCATATACGTTCTTGGCAGATGATGCAGAAGTGGTTTGCCATTGCCTTCTTCTGTGTGTGAATGGAGTAATTGTTGGGATGCCACGGAGGAAAACTCCGTGTTGCCTAGACCACGGCCTTGTCCCACACAAGTTATAAATTCGGGCACCGCCGGGAATCGAACCCGAGACCCCAGGATTACAAGGCCAGCGTTCTAACCGCTAGACCACCTCATCTTATTATTATTTAGTGTTCTGTCTGACGACAGGTCATATGAACAGGATCCTTCCATCCTTTTCTCGGACTGGGACCTGTTCATATACGTTCTTGGCAGATGATGCAGAAGTGGTTTGCCATTGCCTTCTTCTGTGTGTGAATGGAGTAATTGTTGGGATGCCACGGAGGAAAACTCCGTGTTGCCTAGACCACGGCCTTGCCCAACTCAAGTTATAAATTCGGGCACCGCCGGGAATCGAACCCGAGACCCCAGGATTACAAGGCCAGCGTTCTAACCGCTAGACCATTTCATCTTATTATTATTTAGTGTTCTGTCTGACGACAGGTCCATATGAACAGGATCCTTCCATCCTTTTCTCTTCTCGGACTGGGACCTGTTCATATACGTTCTTGGCAGATGATCCAGAAGTGGTTTGCCATTGCCTTCTTCTGTGTGTGAATGGAGTAATTGTTGGGATGCCACGGAGAAACCGGGGAAGCCCCCGGAGGAAAACTCCGTGTTGCATATACGATAACATGGTTACCTTGTCAACCATTGTCTTTGTTGCAATAATTTCTATATTCACATTGGTTATCAAGGTTACAGTGGTTTTCATGACCATCTATTTTTTGGTGACCTTGGCTCCCATCATCCCCTTAATCACTCCGGTGTCCATGGTACGGAGATATGGACGGTGTGCCATTGGAGAAACCCCTAAGTCGCACTTTTGAACATTTGTTTACCATGGTTACCATGGTAAAAAAATTTACGGGTTGAGGCAATACGTACCATGGTTACGCTGGTTAACATGACAATGATAATAATTCTTTGGTTAGCTGTAATACTTGCCGCGGTTAAAAGTATTTGGTCGACAATGATGGTTGAACGGATTTTGACTAAATTTAACATGACGTGACTTATAACCAAGATTGTGATATTTACATTTGTGGTTAAGGATATTCGGATGAAGCCCAAATATAGGACGGAGATTACCCTAATTTAGGTCTGGTTCAGACGAAGGACAATTTGAGTAAGGTTAAGAATGTTTAAGTTAGATTAACTTAGTTTTCGAAATGTAGGGTTGCGATGTGTTGGGTTGGGTTGGGTTAGGAGCAAAGGTTAAGTTGGGATAATTTGTGGGGGGGGATATAAGGTTAGGTTATGTGAGGGAGGGCAGATTATTACTTCTAAATGGAAATTACTAAGAACTCATAAAGAAATTGTGTACTCCGGTACGGAAGACACTTTCCAGGCTTGTTGACTTGGTCACCATGGTTACCGATTTGACTCATGCGGACAGGCAGATACTGCCAAATATAAACGAGTTTTTCCTTACACTTCATGCAGAGAGCGCATAAATAATTTTATGACTTTCTGCGACATTAATATTATACTCGGCTATGTTAGATGGTCATTTTTCAATGGATATACAGATTATGTTAATAAACTAAGCACCAAGCTCGTACCATGGGTCAGTTGCTTCCATTACAGTGTTTGTCTCATGCTGAAGTACATTATGACGGAATGCCTTGGTTCTTTTACAGTTAGATACATGAGTCCACCAGGCCTTTTGTCTCCAATCCGGATACAATTACTGGCGCTGTAGTATACAAAAGCTGAATGTACCTTATTCATTGCGTTCACTACAAAAGCCAACTGTCTGCCTTTTGTCGTACTTAATCCCTCGTCTCCGTTCCCAATTACTTTCAAGTACACACCTGAATTTGTTGGAAATCCACTTGCAACATAAATTACAACCAATATAATTTACGTATGATACAATTATTCACATACTTGAACGGTTATAATTGCCTCTATTCATCGTTGTCGAAATATGTGCAATGCTATGAAACCAGAAAAGTGTACGAATATGGTTCTGCGTCATGACGATATGACATCGGAAAGTCTCAGTTATATTAGTTCCGAGTGAAAAATTTATGGTGTCCCCTATTTCAAATTTTAAAAATTTAAATAAACTAGGACATCTCTCAGCAGATGAATTCATATCATTCTAAAGTTTATCCATCAATCTGCATCGGACACACGCAACATCGCATATGATTATCTTGTTTTCGTCATCTGTTGTCACAAAGTCAGTAAAAATTTGGTTCCTTAGTCAACTAATACGTATTCGTAACTAAATTTTGCAATGCAATCCTTGGTCGTTCTGAAATCAAAACGATACTCATGATAGGATTTGAGAACTGTGGACGGGGGAGGGATACGTCTCAGATGTGGGATTTGAGGTTTTCACGGCGGTGAGTTTGAAGATGGCTGTCTTCTGGGTTGATGCGCCATGTAGTCTGGTAGAAGTTTACAGACATTTCAGAGGTCCTTCTGCCTCCATCATCAGGGCGATCGCCAGTGTAGACCAAAAGCTGAGCTCTCCCGTTCAGTATCAATCTGCCCCGAGTTGCTTGGACATTTCTGATGGCATTTTGCAAAGAAACATTGAAAATCAGCGTCGATAGGCCATCTCCCTCTTTCAGGCCATTCTGAATGGGAAATGTATCGGACAAATGTTTACCTACACGAATTTTAACTAGAGGTTTCACTTAAACCAAATTTAAGCAAAGTATTGTAAAGAGCTTATCTTTTAAATGAGTAATATGCTTTCTTGTAGTCTATAAATAGTTTATAAACTTTCACATAGTACTCAAACTTTTTGTATAGTTTTTGTGTAGAAAATTTCATCAGTTGTAGATCGATTACGACAGGACCCACACTGATGATACCCAACAATTTCATTAACATATGGAAATCAGCCTCGTAAAAAAATCATTGGATAAAATTTTTGGAGGCAGACGATTTGCTGGCACAGGACATGGATGGAGGGCTTTGGTTACTTCGGTGATGAACTCTCGGTTCCCTAAGCCATCTAGTTTGTTAGTTAATTAGGCAGATGATAAGAGGGAAATTTCTCGATAATTATTACAATCAATCTTATCACCCTTCTTACGAATTGGTACAGTAATAGATTCCTTCCACTGATGTGATAATTCTCCTTTCGCCATAAACGTAAAATATATAAGTTTGCGTATGTCGGAGCACAACGTTTCGCCTTCTGCTTTGAAAAAATTTGGCCTGAATCTCATCTGTACACGGGGATTTATACTTTGTCAACTTTTTAATAACAGTTTCCACTTAGATAGCGCTAGGTTCTTATATATCTGCGTAATATTATGAACCCCGTGAACATTTAACACCTGGTTAAAGAAATTGTTTCTACCTACTTAAAACCCTGTTGGGGTCTGCGAGCAGATAACCGTTCTCATCTTTGATAATATTAACTTTGTGTTGGTAATCTTTTCTAAATTCATTTATGAATGTGTATAAATCTCCAATATTTTTTTTCTGTAATTACTTTTAGGTTCATTATTTATTTTTATTTTACGTATTCCCCTTTCTTCTTCCTAAATATTCTAATGGTTTCACATAATAAATTTTGCAGATCACCTCCATTGAATTGACTTGGATTCTGTCACTTTTGTAATACAGTCTTTTTCCATTTGCCTATTAATTTGAACACTTATCATCAAACCATGGTTTGCTACCCTTTAACTTGCGATATCCTAGATTTTTCTTGTCTGAGGTCTTGGTACACTTGATTTTACATGATTTGGTGTTTGGTCGAATTATTTCATCTCATTATTATCGAAGCCTGACTGTGTTTCACTAAACATTGGTGTTCGGGATTACAATTCAAACCACCACTGCCAAGTCACATCAACGTTAACACTCCCATGGGAGACTAGTTGACAATATATATATATATATATATTTATATATATATATGTAAAATTGAACGGATTCATTTAATTATCTCTGGCCTCGTCAGAGGTATTCGTTGTCCATTTGTTCTTTCGTTTAAAATCTCGTCTGTTCAACAACCACGGGACTGCTTTAATTTTCATTAAACTTAAAATTTATGTTTTCTACAGATATTAAAGTTTGTATCGAATATTTCGAACAAACTCCGTTAAGCAGAGATTCTGGTTTACTTCAGAATCTCGCAAAATAAATATATAGTCGACTAAATATTCTTTTGATAAAAACTGTTCAGAAAGGCTTTTATACGACATTTCATTTACGCATTCTCCTGCATATAGTTTTACATTTTAGGAGCATGTTGAAATGTTTTTAGGCTAAGAAAAAAAATTCTCACACATTGCAGTCCAAAGTTTTATCATTGCCAGCACAAATTCTGTTCATTTGATCTGTTCCTTTGCTAAGTTTTGCCAATCTGTGTTTGGAAATACTCCACCGTAATATTCTCCCATTTCCTTCTCCGGCTTCTAAGTGAACGCTTTGGGAAATGTTTCCCTATAAACTGTAAGTACGTCTTTAGTTTTTACCTGAGCAACACGGCCATCCGAACGTAATGTTCTTCGTTCAACCTTGCTAAGAATGTTAGCGGAACCAAATTCCCAGTTATGTAATTACTTTCCGATCAATTTTGAAATTAGTATTTTACAGTTACATCACAAATATAAACATGTAAGTAAATTACACTGATTCGTCGTGATGTTGCAATATTTCTTCCTTTAAACGTTTGCAAGTGTCTAAGCTGACCGAAAATTACTTGCTTTTATGACCCTAAATTCATATTCGTCTTCGATAAGTTAACGTTGATAAAATAATTAACTCGTAGAACCCAATTATTCATATTTTGTACAACATACCAACTTGCTTACATTGAACCAAATATTTTTTTTTAGAAACTTTGCTGTTTGTAGAAATCTTACTGTTAACTCGGTTGAAGGAAAAAATTACTATTTAATTATTTGTGTATTTATTTATTATATCGTCTAGACTTTAGTGATCTGGCTTAATAAATAGCACAGTAATGAGCCTTCAGTTTTCATAAAAGTTATGGAATTCTATGACTAGTTAAGAAACTATTAGTTTCAAAACATGGACTCGGTTCTATGCAGTTACACAGTTAATTAGTTTATTTATTGGGAATCATGAGCGTGGTTTCAGACGTAACAGATCAACAATTGATCAGATATTCTGCATTCGACAGATACTAGGAAAAAATGAGAGTACATTAATTGTTTATAAATTTTCAAAAAGCCTATGACTCTGTTAAGAGAGAAGTGTTATACAATATTCTCATCAAGACCTAGTTTACAGTACTAGATGGGCATTTTTCTACGTCAACCAGTACATTATTTTAAATTATAACACCCGAATGCACGTGTTTAACATTAGAGGTGCAGGAAACTGCGTGAAGATGATTATTTTGTTCTGTTATTTTATATTTTGATTATGGTTTATTTAACGACGTTATCAGGAGCCCAGTCTCACATGATATTTTATTAATGAACAATAAATTAGAGAAACGAAGCGCATATGGGTCCATCTTCAGGTTCTACAATTATCATTGTATCTGCGATTTTAATTCTTTTCACAGAATACCTGTTGCTAAATTGGCTTTGAGGTTTTCACAGCGGTGAGTCTCAAGATGGCTGTCTCCTTTAAAACGTCCGAAATACCACAAGGAAACCTAGTGTATAATGATGTAATATCCTAGTCCACGTCATTCATAATTACAGTCTCTGCTGATTGATTACATAACACCATCAAATTCAATATAAGCGCAACAAGAAAGCTTTATTCTAACTTAAAGATTAATAACCTGAAGGCATTTTAACTCATAGACAGCTTGAACATTCTTAAAATTTAACCAGCATACCATGAAACGGGCATTCAAATTATAATCTTCTTTTCTCTACTGCAGTACATTGTTTTTAAAACCGAGAAAAGTATACAATATTTTTTATTTTCCGTCTATACACAAACTTAAAATAATGTTGTTTAAAATTACTTAAAATTATAACATTCTCAGTAGATACTGCATCTTGTTACATTTTTTGTATCGACGACATGTTTCAATGTGTATTACATCATCATCAGGTCTATCAATTTTAATATATTTTAAAAACTGTTGTACATTTTGCGTTGCGTATATTGGTTATTTTGATTTGTTTAATTTTTAATTTTTTGTCTCTTCTTTTAATTTTGGAGGTTGTACTTGGATGTTTTATACCTGTAAAATTTAATTTTCAAATCCTTATTTTGGATATTGACATAGGAAATATAATAATTTAAAAAATTAATACGTAATATAACGTAATAAAATTTAAATGAATCATAATTATGAAATGTAACAAGATGCAGTATCTACTGAGAATGTTATAATTTTAAGTAATTTTAAACAACATTATTTTAAGTTTGTGTATAGACGGAAAATAAAAAATATTGTATCAATAAAACACAAACATGACGCAATTAAGATATAAACGAGAAAAGTATGTTATACCCTAGGTACGTACCCACCAAGTATAACTGTAGAGAAAACGGGTGGATCCATGCGAATGTTATCTGTTTTAAAATTTTCTAAATATTTAGCAGTTTTATCTATTAGTCTCGAGCACATAAAGAGATTCATCTGAAGATGAAAAATTATGCTGAAACATGTACTGGATGTTAGTAAACATTGAGTCCATAATCAAACTTTATCAAGTTTATCGCCTGTGAGGATTTAATTTTCTGACAGATATTTCTTGGTCAGATAACTTAATGATCAGTCCGTAATGTGGTCCAAAGAAAACTTGTGTGTTCTTGTATTACATTTACTAAGTCTATGAAAACCGTAGCTCCAAATAGACTTGACTGTCCTCGTTTTCTCGTTTGTATTTCTTAATTCAGGAATAAACAAAGTTTATTAAAGTGCTTTAGTGCGTGTAGGGCCTATTTATTAAAACGACGTTTCAGTAATTAACCTACTGTTTCTGTAAAAGGCTGGTGTTTAATTCCGCGGGTGACCTGGTTAATATTCTCATATTTGCGTCATCCGCCATTTATTACGCTGAGGTCTTTAACTTTGTGCCTTAAAGCTTCCAGTGACTGTACAGTTGTTCCGTTTATATCCTCTGACACCCTTTCTCTTTAATCTCAATTACCCAGAGAGTCTTCACATTCCCAGGTGTCATACTCCGAAGCGGAACTTATATGCAACCAATTAGCACAGACCTCCCTCTCCTTCCTACAACAGGATTAATTAAGTGGAAGAGTCATGTTTCCCTGGTTCAAAATGTCTCACTAAGGCACGAGAAGGTAAAATCAGATCATATTCGGTATTCGATACGAGATAAATAGATCACTCGGAAAATTAATTTAATACACCAAAATCTCGCCAAAGGTACAATGCCGTGCTGCATATTAAGCCAGTATTACAAGTGAGATAATAACATTTTTTAAAAAAAATAATCTGTTAGGTACAGGTGGCTTATAATATTTCAAACATTAATATTTATATTTAGAAGAATTTACAGACACTTTTGCACTTGAAATTATAAAAAAAAAACTGGTTAAACCATTGGGAAAATATAAATAAAATACGAAAATATTAACAGCAGAAATTATCACTTATATAAAATGAGCAGTGTCTTGAAGAAGCTGCTTATTAAATATTTCATCTGCCTGTTATGAAATCTGAAGTTTTGTTACCGAATTCACTACAGCCTGTAGTTTGACAAGCATCTAATCCAATAGACGTAAAAGATATATGGAAGTGATTGAAAATTTGATATTCATCACAGTGTTAAAGAGACTATTACATATAGGAAATGATGTACTGAGATAAAATGGATGATGAATGGATGTTCGAAGTACCAGCTATGGTGTGAGGAATAATAGGAAGAATTGTGGAAAAGGAAAGATGATTTTCAGAGTGACTAATCTTTGAAGACAGGGAAATACAGAAAATCTTCTTAACTAATATTTCGGTTCATGTGCGTTTGAGTTTCTTGATGGATTAACCAAGATTTCCCGAAGGATTTTGACAGAGATGTGTTAGGTGGGCGTTAAAAAATTATTGTTTCGGTATTTTCCCCTAAAGTATCGAGTACAACAATCGATCGGCAGACAATCGATACCGAACTACAGTGCTTTCACTGATAAGATGAAAGCAACTGTTACATCCCGGTTCCCGGCTGGAACTGCACTGCTCACCGCCAAGCGCTACAAAGTTTTCTTCGCCCTATAAAACAAAAAATATCAACTTTTCTTTTTTAGCTGTTCTTGTCGAGAGCCAGAAAGTGACGGTTCTATTCAATTTTATCAGAAAACGCATTGTATTTCTAAAAGATTCTGAGTTTCATCAGAACTCGATAATCGACAATTTACCCTTTGATTCTCCAGCTTTAGCCATTAGGATGCGGTCTCCCCATGCGATACTCACATGTGTATGTAACAATTCATCCAGTGCCAGGGATATAAATGCGTGTTATTTTTTTATTTATTTAGTGTTCTGTCTGAGAACAGGTCCATATGAACAGGATCCTTCCATCCTTTTCTCGGACTGGGACCTGTTCATATACGTTCTTGGCAGATGATCCAGAAGTGGTTTGCCATTGCCTTCTTCTGCGTGTAAATGGAGTAATTGTTGGGATGCCACGGAGGAAAACTCCGTGTTGCCTAGACCACGGCCTTGCCCAACACAAGTTATAAATTCGAACCCGAGACCCCAGGATTACAAGGCCAGCGTTCTAACATTGTTCTTAGCTACTATTTTCTTCACACACAATCCCCCCAAACTGGATAGACGTTGACATGTGTTTTTTTTGTTAATAATCTCATAAAGATAATTATTACTGATTTCGATGGTTAACAGAGCAGGGAATTTTTCGTATGCCTACTATCATTAAAATTCAGACTCGATGTTCCACGACAGTTCCATCAATTCTCCAGGACTTCGTTCGACAAATAAATATTTGAATCGTTTATCTTTACAATTTATTGATATGACTTCCAAATCGGTTTTGGACACTATCAGAGCCCTAACGTGTTCATGTTACTTTTCCTCAATTGTGATCGCCAAGGAAACTTGAAATCCTTTAAGAAGACAAATTAGAATGAAAAGCTATTTTAGAGAACGCTTCGGTGATAAAAGGTACAAACTCACCTCTCGCTCATCGTAATGCCAATGACTGTCAGTCAGTATGTACAATTCTATTCAACTGTTCTCCTGGAATTGCACGATAGAAGTATTCAATGTCACAAAGCATGAGAATTCTGTTTCGAAGAACTTAAACGTAATATTTGCCCCTCTAATGGCTCTCCATTCAATGTATCCTTTCATTAAAAAATTCAAGCTCCTGTTTTCATGTACGCGCTGTCGTAATTTCTACATATTTTCCAGAACGGTAATGGAAAACCTTTGGTCTGTGAATATAATAATAACAGAACAAAAAATTATGAATAGAAGATCTCAATCTAAAGGTTTTTGGTCCGATGCAGTTCGTAATATTAATTCTAAGGTGATATTAGTCTCTGCAGAGTTCAATAGATAAATCTGTTCATTTATTTGTGTGTTCATTATTAAGTTCAGTTCTTATTAACTTTCTATAAGCTTTAGTTTCAAACTAAGGACACGCAGTAAGCCAGGCGTACACAAGTCTCGTTTACCCGGACGCTTAAAAAGTATAGCTTTTAGCTGTTTGCAATAACAATATTTAACATTGTCTTCTCATACCTGTGAGGGACTGTCTTCACTTCTAACTTCATCTCTCAGAAATCTCATACTGGCTACTTTTACATCTTCCCTGTTTCCGTTATCAGTATCTAAGTCCCCCTTTCAAATGTAGACATTTTATTTAATTCGTTATAACACATCCTTCTTCATACTTTGAGCGGAGTTTACACTTGTGTTTTCATTTAATTCGCAGTGCGACCACTCATAAAGTTGAACGCAAATTTAATTTCCCGGCTGGCGGCTGGAACTGCATGACTCACCGCCAAGCACTATAAAGTTTTCACGGCAGGAGTCAAGTGTCACTCCATAAAAAATAAACCTTCCTATATTATGGCACTTCATGTCGACATCCGGAAAGTTAGAATTTTGTTAAACTTTATCAGTGAACTTTATCACTTTACTTCTGTAACCTACATTCTCCTTTACACATTTATTTTTCATTATGTTATGTCTCCATTTCGTATCATTTCTGTTCATTTATTTCCACATACAAATGTTGTAATAACATTTATTTTTATCGTGTATGTTTTTGCCTTGTATCTCTGCAACATTTTATTTCCTTTACTTATATTTGGCTGTAAATCATCTTCGTTGTATATAAATATATATATAAATGTATATATAAATTATATAATAATATATAAATATATATAAATGTATATATAAATTATATAATAATATATAAATATATATATATAAATGTTAGATCACAGTGTGAAGTGAAAATTGTTATCTTCTGATTTAATATCTTATTACATTTCTATAGCCCACAGGTTAAATATCAATTTGGTAACTCTGATCCCTCTCGTAAACCTGTGATTAAAAGCAAAAATTTTGTATTTCAACTTAATATTGTTATTCCTGCTTCAATTATTAAGTTCCTTGTATATTATAGGCCTGTGGTTTCTCACATAGTTGCTACCGTATGCCTTCTAGTGGTTAAAAATTCTCTTCAATTTTTTTTTCACTGTAAATACTGAGCTCCAACATGACCTTTTATGTTATTATTATACTAGTTTCAACAAACGTTGTTAAATATTTGAGCACAGTAGTGAACATTCGGATTCTAAGAGACGCAAGAAACTTCTTGGTCAGCTGAGTGACTCTTTGCTTCACAATAACCAGGTCTGCTACGCTCCATACATTATATTCGATGAGGAATTCAGTAAAGTCTCTTTTCAGTGCATGTAACTCTTGTGTGGGAGTCCCTAAGGCCACCTCGATCTTGTTCGAGATCAAAGCTTATTCGTGCGAACAATAATTCAGTCTGTGAGCGTCGGTGCTGGGGGCTATTTTGAAGCCTTTTGTTGTTCAAAGCGAAATGGTTGCTTTTTAACACACTTTTTTTTAATCTCCGGGCGTTTTGAAAGTAGCATTTTGAATCAAAACTGAAATTTAAACAAAATTATTTACGTATATATTTAAAACATTCCTTTTACTGATATTTACTATATATATTACATTACATAGGTGCGTAATTCAATCAAATTCCCTTTATTTTTAATAAAACCTGTAACAAAACTTAAGAGCTTAATGGATGTCATAAATGTTATAGCTTATTTTTTACACGAAAGTAGCAGATTTTAAAAGTCAAATCATATAGATTCTTCTCATTTATCCCTCTTTCTTTCCTTGTTTCCTTCTTCTTGTATTTATTTAATTTCTTTATGTTCAGTATTCAGTTGAAAATTGACTATAACCAAAATGGTCTCGCCGTAGCTCAGGCTGCTTAGTGCCAAATTCGTACTGTATAAACACGGTTTCCATCCAGGGTGACTTGGACAAAGTGGCACTAAAATAGCCTTCTCCCCTATTTCTTCGGTCACCCCCGTCTAATCTTCATTCCACCACTGCTCCATGCTCATCTCTCACCGACCCATAAGCTGTGTCGTAGCCCTGACATTAGAGCGTTATCATGCCCTTGTTCCGAAGTTAAGTCTTCATCCTTGTCTCGACACGAAGCTCGTCTACGAATAAACGGAGCTACGTTTTGCTTAACCAACATATATTTATATCTTCGTATTAATTTCCAGTTGTGTTTACTTGAAACCAACACGTAACTTGATGATAAATTGAGATACTAAATTTCATTAATATCCGTTCATCAAGACAATATATTCGGGTAGATGGACGGCAACAGAAAATCTATCAGATGCTCATAAAATGAATGTTCGTGGTTGAGTTAACAGTTCTCGTTAAAAATTTGGGGATTTCCAGGTTTGATTCCAATTTCTGAGAACTTGTATCCTTGAGTTTCGAAGACTGGTTTGAGCATTTGCAGTTTTCCTCTCGTCTGACGTTGATGAAGTGAAGACCCATAACATTTTTTTTCTAGACGTTCATTAGAGACTTTTCCTTTGTGATATTAGGTACCAGATTCGAAATTTACTTGTAAAAGTAGAAATTCAACAGTTAATTATAAATGTATTGAGACTACGCGCCTTCATTGTTCAGAAATAATAGTTCACGAACTACAAAACTCTCCAAGGACAGTCCCTGATTGGCTTCAAATTGAACAATACTTTAGGCACAAAATAATTTTGTCCTCAGATCTAATTAAGACTAACGCGTCAAGATACTGAACATTTAATACTTCAAGAGTCTGCACTTTATAAAATGGGTCGTGTCTTCGTATCTGGGGAAAACTGCCTTCAGTCTGGAACTTCGAGGTCTTTATTTTTCAACATTTGTTCGGTAATGTCATCATACAAAGAGAAATGTAGCCATAAAAATATGCGATAAAATTTACTAAGTGTTCATCAGTTTTTTTAAATACATAAAACCCGAAATAAAATTTACAGACCGGCAGTGGATCGCTTACCATAGGTTTTATCACAACATCTAAAAGACAAGGACATCGATATTTTCATAAAACCGTATTTTATATTACAAGAGAGTCTTCTGTGCTTGCGAGAATTTTACGACGCTGTAGAATTTGATTCTCATTGTGTTGAAGAAGTAGCTAACAGTTCAGGTGTTTTTAAATTAACTTATTTTATTTATTCTCAGTAACTGGGTAGCCAGTAACAAATGAGGTAATATTTCCATCTTTACCCTTTGTGAGCTCATTTGTAGAGAAAAAAGATTATTCTCAATTAAATGGGTAAAATTTCTACAGACAGAGATAAACTTTATCTAAACTATGAGATGATAAAGTTGCGTCATATTGTGATAAATATATATTTGTTTAAATCTTGTCAGTCTAATTACAATAAAATACCTATTAAAAATATTAAAATATTACCATAATTAACATTTAAATATTTAAAATATATTAAATGATGTTCTCTATCGAAATGTTCGATTTACATTAGATCATCACTTTTTTACACGACATGTTTCGGTTCTAAAAAAACTATCTTCAGGTGTATAAAATTATATAAACTTAAATATAATTTCTTAGAAATTCTAATTAATTACAATTTCTAAGAAAACATCATTTGAAATCTGATAAACATCTGACTAAAAGTTGCATTTAAGAAATTATATTTAAGTTTATATAATTTTATACACCTGAAGATGGTTCTTATAGAACTGAAACATGTCGTGAAAAAAGTAAATGATCTAATGTAAATCGAACATTTCGATAGAGAACATCATTTAATATATTTTAAATATTTAAATGTTAATTATGGTAATATTTTAATATTTAATAGGAATTTTATTGTGATTAGACTGATAAGATTTAAACAAATATTTATCTAAACTACTAATCCAGTTCCCGGAGATGTGTGTGTCTAAGTACATTGCCCGGTGAACAACTTCTCTTTATTTATTTGAATAATCACTTGATATGTTCACACCCTGTCATGTTCGTACAATCAATTTAACTTAACTTAAAAGGCAACACTTAGCTTGAGAAAGTTTTGTTCGTTAATGTACTTCATAATTTGCACTCTTCAACACATATTATGATCACGAAATCAACTAGAAATAGATGGAACCTAATATGTAACACACATGTGAGATATTTGCACAGAATTTGGTCATAAAATCTTAATTTCTTATGTAATGGCGCGAAAACAATACATTGGATCTTAAACGAGTGGGAGGGAATTGGAATCATCTGCCTCATCTTACTGACCGAGGACTGGTTCTTGTGAAAATAGTAACAATCCTGAAGATGGCAGTCTTCTGAGTTGTTGCGCAGTGTAGACGTTTAACGACATTTCAGAGGTCTATGGTGCCTCTATCATAAGGGTGATCTCTCATAGCCCTATAGATGGAGGCAACAAGGACCTCCGAAACGTCGGTAAACTTCTACCAGAATATAGTGTAATTGCGTCATATTGTGAATATTATAACAATTATTTATTTGAATCCGTCTGATCACAATATTTAAAATTTCTTATAATTAAGATAATAAAATATTTAATTCATGTTCCATATCGATTGATCGATTTACATTTCGGAACATGTAAGGCTTTTTAAGAGACTTACGAAGCAATTGTCCAAGTCGAGCTTCAAATTCATTGAACTGTTTCTTGTTCTCAAATTTCACTTTTCCTAATGCGGTTACACTTCAGGTTAGACACAAGACGATGTTTTGTAAAAATTGTCTTTTTTTCCTACACGAAAGTAATCTTTAACAAAACTGAGTCATATTTAATTTTTATCATCGGCTAGATGCAACCGACGAGGTGATCACACATGGCACAAACGTTGTGCCGCGGTCTAACCAACAAATTTCTTCTTAAGATATTGTATGTGCGTCATATTGTGATTTATTTAAATAGTATTAAAAATATATTAAAATTAATATCTTAAAAATCAGTAAAAGTCAGTAATTCAGTTGGAGAGTTTATAACAGAACACCTGATGATGGTTATTTATAGCCGAAACATGTCGTAAAATGTTCCACATGTAAATCGAGTACTCGATACGGAACGTAAAATGATATTTTAATCTTTTAATTATCTTATATTGTGATTGACGGCCAATTTTAATATATTTTTAATACTATTTAAATTTCTTCTTATATAATATGGACACAGTAATTCAGGCGATTGGTAACTTGTTCACAGGGGCCACGTTCACAATTCTGACTCTCCTGTCAAGCCTCAACAGTTGTGTGAACCCTTGGATTTACCTGGCTTTCAACAGAGAACTGGTACGCCTTCTCAAACAACAACTGACCTGCAGAGGACGTGAGACATCGAGCTACCGCGGCGCGTCCGGAGGCAGTGGTTCATCCACCGGAACGCCCGGAGACACCGGAGTTTACAAGAGAAAGAGTTTCAGCAAACATGGCAATTCAGTCGTTGTAACAAAGACGACGTTTATTGAAGATAATTCCTGTCGTGGGGTGCCATCTTCAGGGAGTCGCTGTTCGGTTGATACTATAAGGGAAAGGCGTTCATCGGGACAACGTCGTATATCTCAACTTGCCAACTCCCTGTTTGTCAGGAACTCGGCACTTTCTGTGGCTGCATCAACTTGTTGTCGAGCTGAATCTGAAGACAGTGACGTACACAAGAACACTTTTAGGTATGACACTGCAGGGCCTTACAGAGGGCTCAATAGAGCAGGTGCTATTAGGAAGAAGTCTAATGTTGAAGCCAGCAATATTCAGCCTGGTTTTGAAAGTGTTGCCAACGAAAGGAAATATTACTCTTATTCGCTTACACCTAAGAAGGAGGGAAATTCATTGTCTGGAAGCAGAATAATAAAAATTGGTGATCCTGCGAAAGTTGGTGTTACAAATCAGGTTATGGCTCTGCTCCACAACGAACCGGAAGTTGGACGTCGGATGCAAGTTCAGTTCTGACAAAGAGCAAACTATGTACCTCAGGAAATAAATTTCTCCGTTACAACGTTTCTATAAATTCTGTGCTGACGACAACCAAAACTTATTCAGTTTATTTTATTTGTAGTGTTCTGTCTGACGACAGGTCCATATGAACAGGATCCTTCCATCCTTTTCTCGGACTGGGACCTGTTCATATACGTTCTTGGCAGATGATCCAGAAGTGGTTTGCCATTGCCTTCTTCTGTGTGTGAATGGAGTAATTGTTGGGATGCCACGGAGGAAAACTCCGTGTTGCCTAGACCACGGCCTTGCCCAACACAAGTTATAAATTCGGGCACCGCCGGGAATCGAACCCGAGACCCCAGGATTACTTATTCAGTAGGCAGAGGAAATTATTTTATGATCCGCGTAATTCTGTGTGGTGCTGTACAATTAAAATGAAATTGCGACTATCCAGTACCAGTTTTATCTTAACCAATCGTGTTTGAGTTGCGTGCAGATAACAGCAAAGTGCGTCTCATTAAAATAAGAATGTGATTCGTCAACTGACATCAGACAAGACACTTTTCATATTTGTCCAATGTGAAAGTCTGTGTGTACAGAGAGATAACATATAACAAAATATTGCAGGATTTGAGGTTTTGACAGCGGTGAGTTTGAAGATTTCTGTCTTCTATAACAAAATACTACCGCATATTCCATATTCGAAAATTTGTTTTTTTTAAATTTCTCATTAAGGATAAGAAACAATTTCACGAGCACTCATTATTATTCCACCATGTAATTGTTAATCCTTTGCCAAAATAAGATTTTATTATAGATTTAGAATGATATTTTCCCACTGATATAGAATGTTTAAATAATCTGAAGAACTTCTATTATACTATAAGAAATAAGTCTTAGAGAATCACTGCCTATTACGCAGTATTAATTTTACAATTTTAATTACTCTGAGTGGTGTTTTCTTATCGATTCACTGTTGATATAAAAAATTAAATGCAGATAGTACAAAATGTCCCGCTTCATGTTACCGTGTCATTGTTTGTAAATGATATTATTTATTAGTCTAGAATTTTATCTTCGTTATTATTGAAATTCTTTTCTCTCTGTAAATGGTTTATCAGCCATATTAATTATCCCACAAATTTCTAATCTTTCTTGTTTATAATTTCTCGTACATCAATTACTTTGAAAAAATTAAATCCTATCAGACAATTACAACATACTAATTCAATATTCAATGTCAACGAAGTAAAAGCTCAAAGGATAATGCTTTAATACAAAGAAAAGATGTGAAATTTTGTGAGATAAATCTTTCACTTCGGTAAAGATGCTGATAATTTTTTTTTTTGAGAGCTGTCACATCGTGTGGACTTGTAGAAAGATACCAATACTTTGGGGGTGGGGGACATGCTGTCTATTTCTTCAGGATACCCTTACGAGTTCACATGAACTCAAAATTCAGAAGAACAAAAACTACTGTGTTAAAAATAATTTTTGGAAGTTTAAACTGAAGAATTCCACAACAGTCGCTCATAATACAGTGTAATTCCTTTGTTATAAGTCACACAACTAACTTAGTTAAGTGTTACCGTGGTAACTCATGTGCAGTACATGCAATGTTACGATCGTAATTGTGTATTTATTGTAAGCAGGGCCGGTCGAATCCTTTCTAAAGTCCTTTGATAACGCCCTCCACCACACACTTCAGTTACTGTTATACAAATCTAAATGTTTCTAAAAATGATGTGTTAGAGTAAATTTGACTATTATTCTGGAAACTATCAATTTTCTTGGTTTATTTCCAAATACATCGTTTTGACATCTACAAATACAAAACCAATAGATTGTTAAGTTGGCCCTCTTTGAGCAACCTAGAGCCATTCTCATTCAAAATTGCCCGTGCCTATCCTCCCCTCATTTTGTAAATGATGCAAGAAACTAATCCAGCTTCCAATACGATGCGTTTGGAAAAAAAAAAAAAAAAAATTTAAATATGTTGAGAGTGACAAAACCTTTTTAAACTAATTTTCACCGCCTTGTGCTAATGCACGTGTTTCCCGTCCCCCCCCCCTCTTTTCCAGTCTGGCCGGCCTTACGCGTATTTATTATAGCTTACTTGTACATGGTTGTATCCCTTTAAAATTAAAATTTAAATTTTAATATGTACGTTTAATATTATTAATATCCGATGACTATAATCTTTTTATAAAATATGAGGTCACTTTTGCTTGCTGGCGAGAAGTTAAAATGTCATAATACTTTATTGTAGCCACCAAAATTCTAATCATAGATTTAACTCGGCCACGAGGTTTTTATAAATTATTAAAAATGTGATAACAAAAGTAATATATATTTAATGTGCTTCAATTTCATGAATTTGTACATCTGGCCGCATAGTTTAGTTATATTCGTAACAGGTCACGTAAAGGCTACGAAAACCATATTTTTGTCATTGGTTTTATATAACAGATTTATTGTTTCGGGGAGAAAACTGTTTAGTAGAAAAGTTAAAAATGATATACTGAAGTCGTTCTTGTCTACAGTGTTATCAGTGTTATGTAATTTGAGGCCTCTAATTTGTAAATCTGATTAATGTGTATGTAATTATTTATCAATTGTATGTTAAGAATTTATAGTAGGTGTACAAATAACATATGTTATATTTTTTAAAATGTAGATTAATCGAATACAATTATGATCTCTACTGTATTGAAAAAAAATCTCGTGACTCAGAAATGTGTTGTAAGTACACTGTTATAAAGTAAAAGTTAACATAATGATTCTGCATTACGTTCGACAAATGATAAGGGAGATTTATGGCGTCCGTGTAAGTTAGAAAGTTCCAGTGAAAATAGGCTTGAAAATGCTTCTCCAAACGATTATTGGTCAATGTATCTTATAAGCAAAAATTTCTGGTAGGAGTTAAGTAATATTTCTCCGTAGATATTCACCTCAACTGCTAAGAATATAAAATCTTGCTTAGAAACAAAAGTGTTTACACTTTAAAGGACGGTTTATCAGTCGTTGTTACGAGGATCCTGTGTCATGGCCACTAAGTTCATCTACCTCTGTCCGATAAACTTTACTTTGTTGGCTTCCAAGAAAAGTTCTGCTTTAATCAACTTAGTTGACGTCAGACAGCATACAGGATGCACGAAGTGAAATTTTTAACACACTAGGGGTTCTAAACGCGTCCAATCCTCGTTTCGACATTGTGCTGATGAATGTGTTCATGCCCATGGAGGGCATTTTAGAGATGAATGTAACATTACACTCTTTAATTTCATCCTCTGTTACCTTTTAGAGAAGCATATCTGAACCTATTGGAAATTATTGACTTATATGGATGTACTAATGATTCCCTGACGTATTGGCATATAATTTAAAAATATCCTGTATAATAAGAAATATTACGAAAATATTATATCAAATCTAAAACTTCTTGACGATGGTGAAGAGTCAATTGAATAAAAAAAATTTTGGATATTATCCATCGTCTAGTAAATATAAAACGTAAAAACGACGTTTCGGAGATGGGACTCTATCTCCGTCTTCAGGTTCCTACTCAGTTGGGCCCACTAGATAGAGCTAATCCCTATCTTACTAGACGATGGATAATATCCAAAAAAGAATTTATTCAATTGACGAAAATATTAATTTAATAATAGTAACTTATAGTTTACTATTTCGCGATCGAAACAAATCCTGTAAATACGCAAGAAAGGAGCTGCTTCAATGTAGTAGTTTACGAGCAAGACGTGTCTATCACAATATTTCTGTGACATCTTGTTTCATATTTAGCGTGCCTGATAATATTCTCCATCGAAATAACTCAACACGAGACACTTTGTCATATAAACAGGCAAAAGATGCGTGCATTTGATTATTTATTTTAGAACAAAAAAAACAAATAATTTCCTAAATAATGTCACGCTCTATTTGAGTTTGTACAATTCTTAATAAGTTCACACATTTTATATTCTATACCTTAAAAAGCAGCTGAAATGAGCAGTGTTTTCAAAAATCCAAACATTTCTTGGCATCGTTTTCAGTATTAATTTCTTTCTACGTTGATTTTACTCCCTGAATCCCCTCTTTTTGTCAAAAATTTCTTGTCTTTGTATTTTCTTATTATTTTTTAAATCGTCGTATACGCGTTTCGTCAAAGACCATATTTAATTAATGCTCAGAAGACGGCGTGGATTAGCGAGGGAAATAACAAATTGGTTTTCTGAAACAATAGAAAGGCTAGGTTAGGTTAGGTTAGGTTAGGTTACGTTAGGTTAGGTTAGGTTAGGTTACGTTAGGTTAGGTTAGGTTAGGTTAGGTTAGGTTATGTTAGGTTACGTTAGGTTAGGTTAGGTTACGTTAGGTTAGGTTAGGTTAGGTTAGGATAGGTTAGGTTAGGTTAGGTTAGGTTAGGTTAGGCTAGGCTAGGTTAGGTTAGGTTAGGTTAGGTTACGTTAGGTTAGGTTAGGTTAGATTAGATTAGATTAGATTAGATTAGGTTAGGTTAGGTTAGGTTAGGTTAGGTTAGGTTTGGTTAGATTAGGTTAGGTTAGGTTAGGTTAGGTTAGGTTAGGTTAGGTTACGTTAGGTTAGGTTAGGTTAGGTTACGTTAGGTTAGGTTAGGTTAGGTTAGGTTAGGTTAGGTTACGTTAGGTTAGGTTAGGTTACGTTAGGTTAGGTTAGGTTAGGTTAGGATAGGTTAGGTTAGGTTAGGTTAGGTTAGGTTAGGCTAGGCTAGGTTAGGTTAGGTTAGGTTAGGTTACGTTAGGTTAGGTTAGGTTAGATTAGATTAGATTAGATTAGATTAGGTTAGGTTAGGTTAGGTTAGGTTAGGTTAGGTTTGGTTAGATTAGGTTAGGTTAGGTTAGGTTAGGTTAGGTTAGGTTACGTTAGGTTAGGTTAGGTTAGGTTACGTTAGGTTAGGTTAGGTTAGGTTAGGTTAGGTTAGGTTAGGTTACGTTAGGTTAGGTTAGGTTACGTTAGGTTAGGTTAGGTTAGGTTAGGATAGGTTAGGTTAGGTTAGGTTAGGTTAGGTTAGGCTAGGCTAGGTTAGGTTAGGTTAGGTTAGGTTACGTTAGGTTAGGTTAGGTTACGTTAGGTTAGGTTAGGTTAGGTTAGGTTAGGTTAGGTTACGTTAGGTTAGGTTAGGTTATGTTAGGTTAGGTTAGGTTAGGTTAGGTTAGGTTAGGTTAGGATAGGTTAGGTTAGGTTAGGTTAGGTTAGGTTAGGCTAGGCTAGGTTAGGTTAGGTTAGGATAGGTTAGGTTAGATTATTGACACGAATGCGCAGAAGACAATGCATAATTATCGCCAGCCAATGGGAAAGTTTTGTAGAATTTGGTTATGTTGTTTAGATTCGGTTATTTTAACTTATTTTAGGTAAGTCTGGGTTAGTGATGATCACGTACGGAATACAACACGAAATTATCAACTGCCAATAAAAAATATTCGTTTAAATGTTATGTTGGATAAATTTGAGTTAGGTTAGGTTGCGATAGGTTACTCTTACACGTGCACAGACGACCATCACCTGCTGAGATCTGAAATTGCTTGACTGTGGTTATGTTGGGGTCTGCAGTGGCCGCGCGGTCTGAGGCGTGGGCCATGTTCCACTTCGTCGCTGGGACCGTGGGTTCGAATCCCACTCAAGCCATGGATGTTTTTCTGTGTTGTGCTGTCCTGTGTACAGGTAGAAGCCTTGCGACTGACCGATCCCTCATCCAAGGAGTCCTACCGAATGTCTGTAGATCGAGCCAACGAAAAGTTGGGACCCGCAGTGCTCAGGCACTTGAAGAACGGGTCGTTCCCAGTATCCAGTGCAGGCGACTATGCACAATTATCATCCGCAAATGGAAAGAGTTTGTTGCATTTTCTTATATTAATATAATATAATATGATTATAATAGGAGGGTTGTAAATTTCGTTATGCTAGTTTGGTAAAATTTCGGTATAGTTTACAAGGTTGGTTTGTGATACGTTAAGTTACTGACTCGTATATCGTTGGAATACGTAGGGTTAATGATGTGCTTCTGCAGATGAACTTGCTCAATGTTCAGTTGCTTTTAGGATATATTCGTGAACACCGTTATTTTTGGTTGGACTGAGTGAGCTTAGGGTAGATTAGGTTAGTATGTTATGTGATCTCACGAGTAAGCAGCCTCTTTCAAGCAGACCAAACGAAGAACAAGTAGATTAACTCGATTGAAGACATCGGATACGGTTGAAATACTGAGACGACGGACATGTCGGCTTCTAGAACTGCACAATCCGTAATCAGACTCCGAAGAACTTAAAGGCCGCCATTCACGATCGCTCCATCGCGCCATCGTATCGTGAATGAGGGAATCGGCGATCGAGCCACTCCAAATCGGTTCGTGAGTGGCGGAAACGTGGTCCATTCTCATGCCAGTCTGCCACGAGCCTTCGTCCAGTGAAGTCCAAGCTTGTATAATGTCGGGTCGTGAGTTTGTTATTGAGGTGATTGAGAAATATAGAGAGTTGCCATGTTTGTGGCAGATAAGTAATGAAGACTATCATGATAAAGCTAAAATAAGCTTAGCAACGGAAGAATTGGTGGTTTTATTTAAAACCAAAGATCCTACCGCCAACAAAGAAATGTTCAAAAAATAAATTCACTTAGAAATTGCTTCAGAAAGGAACATAATAAGGTAAGGCTAAATGAATACTACAATATTAATATTATTTCCACAAAGTATGGTAATTTTGAAGGAGAATAAAATATTCTTGTTAATTTTGGTTGCTTATACGTACAACTTGAGTTTCATATGATTTATTAACATTGATGAAAATGACTGATTAGATCTTATAATTTCTCAGGTCAAAGCCTCACAAAAATCTGGTGCAGGACAATATGAGGTCAATGTACCTAAATTATGGTACTACGACCATATGCTGTTTTTTGGAGGACCAGGACATACCCAGAAGGAGCCAGTCGGTTGATTCTATCTTAGACGACATGCCTTTTGGATATGAGATTGAGGTAAGTAATAATAATAATAATAATAATGTCTAAAGTAACTGATTTATTCCAAATAAACATTACTCCTAAACGTTGTGGAGAAGTACGAGGTGCGATCGGAAAGTTTCCAGACTGCGCGTATAAAACCCGTACACTTATCTCAGGTATTAAATTCATCCATCACCCTCGAAGTAGTTCCCCTGGGAGTGAACACAACGATCCCAGCGCCGCTGCCAAGCCTGGAAGCATCCCTGGAAATCTTTCTTTGTCAGCCTGTCAAGCACCATCTGCGATTCTGCCTGAATCTCTTCTATCGTCTCAAATCTCCTTCCCTTTAGCTGAATTTTCATCTTTGGGAAGAGGAAGAAGTCACACGGAGCTTAGAAAGGAAGTTGGGGTCGGTTCTTGCAAGATCTTTGAGCTCCTGACAAACGAGAAGTCGATTCTGCTTCTGGTCCTCAGACAGGATGCGTCGCATGTGGAGTTCTTCCTTTAGAATCAGCTGACAGGTCCCATAGCCTATCCCAACAATGTCGCACAAGTCGTTGATGGTACGACGTCGATCTTCGTGAATGGCCTGCCGAATCTTGGTAACATTTTCGGGCGTTGTGCTCGAAGATGGTCGTCCAGAACGCTCGTCATCATCGACAGAGGTTCGGCCATTTTTAAAACGTGAATGCCACACAAAAGTTTGCGGACTCCCCAAATGCTTGCTTTAGCATTTCATAGGTTTCCGTAGCCGTTTTGGCGAGTCTTTGGCAAAATTTGATGCACACGCCATTCCGAAATCGCAGGAGGGTCGGTGTAATGCACTACCAAAACGCCCGTAACTAAGAAACAAATGCTAATTCGATGATGCCGGCTGGCACACTGATTCACTATGAATGTAGGCCGCACCCCCTAGCGGCAGAAGCTCGTACTACATCCGGTTCGCCCTCTATTGACACAGTCTAGAAACTTTCCGATCGCACCTCGTAGCTATCACATACTTCAGTTCTTCATAGTTCATGCCTGAAGCCAAAAATCTCAAAGTCGCTGACAATCTTTCATGAGGACTGATGCATTGTCTCATATTCGTGTCCTGTTTGTTTTGTATCACAGGCGTGACTAGCCCCAATAAGCGGAAATAAGCACACTCATCCATTCGTAAATAGTTTTTCCAGTCTGACGGCTCCAAACTCAGTTCACTAATTAAATTGACGTGACTTAAATTGCTTCTGTTTAAGAGCCATTGCTTTGACCACTTTCGTTTTGGTTTTTTCATTTTAATATACAGGAATACTGCCGTAGCTAGTACCAATTCTTCGTCCATCGCAAACACCACGCACTTCACAGAGGGACGCGACCTTGAATGTAGTACTTCTTTGGACGTCATCCATTTGGAGCGATCGTGAATGGCGGCCTTAACATAACTTAAGCCAGCATCGACGCAATGTTTGTCTCCAGATGGCGTCGAAGTCCACTTTCACTTAATGTTAAGCAACGAATGTCAAAGTTTATAAAATATGCAAGAAAGCTTACGCACGAGAATTCCTACAGAGCCATTACTACACGCCCTCACCAATATATGGTGACGTATGTTCAATTAACATTGATTAGTGGGTAATTAGATTTTGCCCGCGCCGCTAGATGGTACTGCAGTACACTTAACTTTGAATTAGCTGGCTAATAGTTTATGCCTTCATCAATAGATGGCAAGGCTGTTCACTCAACTTCGAATTTTCTAAGTTTGTATTCGGGTCTTAACATATGGAAGGAGGTACCCGATCCAGGAGAATGTGAAGGGCCATATTCTATGCCTTCGAAAATAGATAGAATGTCTTTTTCCTTTCATTCAATAGAATCTGAGATTGCACTGAGCTCTTGAAACTAAACTATGAACTACACTAAATCCAAAATAACTTGGCTGTATTAATTACTAGTCGTACGTGTGAAAAGACGCGATTTAAAATGTATTCCTCAAATCTAGCCAATAGGATATTCCAGGAAGTATCTATTGCTTGTAATTCTATAACGTTATCAATGCAATTCATTCCCAGTAACCCGGGATTTTTCAATAATATGCAGCACCCTAGTAACCAAATCCTTATTACAGATTTGAATTTCTATACTTATTATACTGTACATCGTCACACAATTCACAAGTTAAAAACAGCTTATCCTGCAATAGTATATGACGGAATTGATATATTGTACGTAATTAATCTGAATTACTTAAATTATCTAAGTTTTAGATCTACATATGCTACTTTAGTAGTCTCAGAAATTTTTTCCGTGTATATGCTTCTTAAAAAATAATTTATACCATTAATTTTCCAGTTTATGGTGGTAAATCCCATGAAGAAATTAACTCTGAATTCCCATGGTGCTGTGAATGAGGATCACATTGAAGATGGCATAAGCAAGCAGAAATGATTTTGCGATATAATTCTACCAGTCTACACAGCGCAACGTCCAAAACCTCACATTCATAATCTAGGACGATATGTTCACTAGGTAAGAAATTCCACAGCACTTAAAAGAAAATTCAGAATAAGCTAATTACAGAACGACAGATAAAACCTTCCTTCGAATCCTTTCGCCTTGAACTGACCTTCGACATTCCCAGTAAGAATAAATCATCGTTAAAATTCTTCTGCAAATTTGAATATTAAAATGACGGAAATGCGGGACATCAGTAAAGGTTTTGTAGGACGACACCCTCTTAAGACTTTATTGGACCTCCTCATTGTAATTTCAGTGTCTGAATTTATGGGACATTGCCAGACCCTTTATGAATTTGTCTACTTATCAAAACATTTTGAATGGGAACGTTCTACCTGTACATCTCCAGACCCACCACCAAGAATTCAGCGTCTATGTATCTCGTCGAGACACACTCGGCATTTCAATTTCTTCATTTTTTTAAATCAACTAAATTTGTATTTAGGAATCTGCATAATTTTCAAAGCATTTCCCCTAAAAATTTCGTACCTAAATTTTTCTCAACGCACTCTCAGAAGGAATTTGATTTTATATATACATTTATTGAGACAATTCACTAGGAAACTGTTGTATGCATTTCTCAACATAGTGCTTTCAAGTGAGTGCTGAATAAATTATACTCTTTTATGTAGTGTAGTGGTTGTGAGCTTCTCAAGATGTTCGTAAAAGATTTATCTGAAAGCACCCTTGATATATTATTAAGATTACATGTTTATAGAATTATATTATAAATATTAGGCAGAAATGAAGTGAGTTTGGCTTCTGTTTATAAAAATGATTAGATAAAATATCTGAAAATTTATAAATTCCAATGCATTAGTTAACATTTTTACTACTAGATGGTGATGCAGTACACGTCCATTCTTGATCTGCACCGTTAAATTCCAATGTTTTTACCCGCGTATTGCTACAAGCATGGAGGTATACGGTCCAGAATTTGTTGTGGTCCATTATTTAATGCTTCCGCCAATAGATGGAGAGGCAGTTCACTTTCATCATTATTAGCGGGTCATTAGTTCTCTTCTTCCCCACTAGATAGCATGGAAATTCAGAATATTTTCGCTGACCACAATTTCATTATTTCACCAATAGATGGTGCGTATATTCACTTTTAAAATTTAGAATCAGCGATAGCATAGAGTTATTATGGATGAAATCTGTACATCTAAACGTAAAGTAAATTGGGTGTTTTATGTTACCATTTATGCGATTTAAAAATTATTCTTGTTATCCAAATAATCATATATGCGTGTAAGTATATGGTGCATCTAATTATAGAATATTATCAATGCTGTTTACGTACAGTATCCCGGTCTATTGCCATTAATATGCTGCACCCCACTAACCAAATTTTCGTTCTGATTTGAAATTCCCTGCTTATTATACTCTACATCGTCTGAGAATCCACACGTTAATTGTAGCTTAGCCTGCACTTGTATTTGACTGTATTGATGTATTGCTCGTAATGAAAATTAAATCATTACGTTCTCTACTTTATAGCATTATGTTTGTTAATTAATAGTCTCATACAAATGCTTCTTAAAAAATAATTCTTCCAATTTACTTTCCAGGTTATAGGGGTGGTGGTAAACATCGTGAATAAATCAAATATGAATTCAAGATTGAGTTTCTCATGGTGCTGTGTATGAAGTTCACATCGATGATGGAGGCAGCAAGCATGTCTGATATGGCAATAGAATTTTGCCATTCTACACAAGCGAACGTCCCAGAGCCCTCATTCGTAATCTAGGGCGATATATTCACTAGGTAAGCAATTCCAAAGCACTCATAAGATAATTCAGAATTTGCCAAGTTCAGTACAAGCAGATTTAATCTTATTTGGAATGGTTTGTACTGATCAGGGACATTCACAGTAAGAACAGAGCATCCTTTTACTTCTTCAACCAATCTGACTGTTAAATTGAGGTACATTTTATGTAGGTCTACACTATTTTAATCCTTTCCTGGACTCTCTCACTATAATTTCAGTGTCTGAATTTATGGGACATTGCATAGTTGTCATGGTGTCAGTGCCTTTTTCAACTCACAACTATGAATTTGAATTTGAATATGTTTACTTATCAAGGCATTCAAAATGTGAATGCTCCACCTGTACATCTCGAGACCCTCGCTAAGGATTTGGTATTTGTGTATCCTGTCAAGATAATCTCGGCAGTTCTGTTTCCATGTTTTTTGAATCGCCCAAATTGGAATGTATAATTTTCAAGGCGTTATCCCTGACAATTTGTTGTCTAAATTTTTCTCAACGCAGTGTCGCAAGAAATGTGATTTTTGTGTATATAATATTTGAGTCAGTTTACTGGGAAAAGGGCATATGTATTTCTGAATGTACTCTGTTCATGTGAGTGGAAAAAGTGTAAATTTATTCTTGAATCTTTTATGATGCTTTATATATAACGCCTGTAGGTCCTTATTCAGCATATTGAAATCTATCCTCCATTGTCCTCTGTCTGTATGAAAGTACAAGCAATAAGTTTAAAAATAATCCACTGTTCTTTGATATAGGATACGCTCTGGATCCCACAGTTGGATGTTCTCCTGATGAAGCAACAAAGTTTATAGGTGCCACAGAAGCAGCAAAGGAAGCCGAAGGGAGAACAGTTTTTGAATCGACCAAGAAATGGCCATCACGCAAGAGGAAGCGTAGGAAAAATGACAACCCATAAGATATTGAAGGATTTCTGGGACCATGGGGGGGTTACGTTGATGAGAAGAGGGTGACGAGACCTAGCGAAGTAAGTTGATGGTTTGAATGTAGTTATTATTATTATTAAGTGTTCTGTCTTACGACAGGTCCATTGCTCTGCCCAAAAAGAGCTCTCCAGTTGTCCCTATTCTCGGCTTCTCGCTTTAATTCCTGGAACGTCATCTTCTTTCCTTGTTTAAGGTCGTCGGTTAGCTGTATCAATCTTCTTCCCAGTCCTCTCTTTCCCTCAACCTGGCCTTCGGTGATATCACTCAGTAACCCATTCCTTCTCATAATATGTCCCAGCCAGTTAGCTTTCCTTCGTGTAATCGCCTGCAGAATGTTTCTTTGCTCGTTGACTCTCCTCGATACTTCTTCGTTGGTCACTCGATCCGTCCACCTGATCTTCTCTATTCTTCTCCAACACCACATTTCGAAACTCTCCAGGTATTTCTGTTCCTTCTTCCTGAGTGTCCAAGTCTCTGCTCCATACAGCGCGACACTCCATACGTAACACTTTACTAGTTTCTTCTTCATCTCCAAGCCCAACTTGCTAGTGAGAAGTATCCTCTTCTTGACGAGAGCTGCCTTGGCCATGGCTATCCTTGCTTTTACTTCCTTGGTGCATAGGGCGTCCGTCATGACTATGCTTCCCAAGTACTTGAAATGCTCCACATTCTCCATCTGTTGGTTTCCAATTACAACGTTCAATGGTTCTGCTCTCGGTGCTATCCTCATTACCTTTGATTTTTCAATGTTGATTTCCATTCCATACTCTCTACCTGTTTTGGATGTAGTAGAAAATAAAAAAGTCAGGTCCTTAATTTTCCTGAATTTTCATTTTGCTAAATAATTACTGGAACAGGAGTTGCATAATAAGAAAAGAAGTACACAAAAACAAGCTCGTTTTGTGTTTGTACAGTCAACTTAATGATCCTTGGCACTGTGGACGGTATCACTACAAGTTTGTAGGTCTATGCGCTGATACGCAGTTGGAATAAAAATATGTGTTGTTGTTAAATTCACCCGCAAGTGCACATTTACTGAGCAAACGCCCTTCTGTCGTGTTCTGAAGTTGGTGTCGTCTTATAAATTATAGGAGGAAGCCGTTGAGTTGGAAGAAATTCTCACAAAACGACAAAAGAGAGGAAAGCAGGCGGATGATAAACCTCTGGAGGAGAAGACGGTATTGCACGGTAAGAATAATATAATTGTTACACGTGTAAATTTATGAGGTCTTGAGTGACGTATAACTCGCATGTTCTTATCCTTAGACTAGATGGATGTCGGTGGGTAACGTCACTACAGTTATTCAGCATACATTTTAGATGTTTGTAAATGGAATAAATACTTTTCTAAACGTTATTTGTCGTAGTGTGTGTTGCATTGATATGGATTGTTTACTTTCTTTTTCAGTCAGAGATGCAGTGGATTACCAGGGTCGTTCGTTCCTCCACGCTCCGCAAGATGTGGGCGTAAATCTGCGATCTGATTCGCCTCCAGAGCGGTGCTTCCTTCCAAAAACACAAATTCATACTTGGCAAGGTCATACCAAGGGCATCTCCAATGTCCGTTGGTTTCCGAAGACAGCGCATCTGTTGTTGTCTGCAGCATGGACTGCAGAGTTAAGGTACGATGGCGATAGCAATAATACCTTGATTTTGTTATACATAACCATGTCTACTATTTTTTGGATTTTAGTCTTCGTAGTTATGGTGTTGTGTACCCGACACGGGAAAACCGTGTAAGTACAGTGTGGGTTCGAATAACGTTGGTCGAGCGGATTTTGGTTGATTGGTTAGTCGTCGCCAATGGAGTAAGTACTGCTGAGCGTAGACTCGTACGAGGCTCTATTACTAATAAAGTAGTAATAAATACACCAGTTGCTGCGTGAGGCTTTCGCAGTGGCCGACTCTGACCGCACGAAGTACCGTCGTGAAGACTGACTCGTAACAGATCAAAAAGCGTTTGGTAATGCTCTTGCTGGTGTATACGAGGTGCGATCGGAAAGTTTCCAGACTGCGCGTATAAAAACCCGTACACTTATCTCAGGTATTAGATTCATCCATCACCCTCGAAGTAGTTCCCCTGGGAGTGAACACAACGATCCCAGCGCCGCTGCCAAGCCTGGAAGCATCCCTGAAAATCTTTCTTTGTCAGCCTGTCAAGCACCATCTGCGATTCTGCCTGAATCTCTTCTATCGTCTCAAATATCCTTCCCTTTAGCTGAATCTTCATCTTTGGGAAGAGGAAGAAGTCACACGGCGAATAAGGAGGGTGCGGGATGACGGCCATGGTGTTTGAGGCCAAAATCTGCCGAACTTTGAGGGCGGTGTGCGCTGGCGCGTTGTCATGATGCGTCGCATGTGGAGTTCTTCCTTTAGAATCAGCTGACAGGTCCCATAGCCTATCCCAACAATGTCGCACAAGTCGTTGATGGTACGACGTCGATCTTTGTAACATTTTCGGGCGTTGTGCTCGAAGATGGTCGTCCAGAACGCTCGTCATCATCGACAGAGGTTCGGCAATTTTTAAAACGTGAATGCCACACAAACGTTTGTGCACGACCCATTGCGGACTCCCCAAATGCTTGCTTTAGCATTTCATAGGTTTCCGTAGCCGTTTTGGCGAGTCTTTGGCAAAATTTAATGCACACGCCATTCCGAAATCGCAGGAGGGTCGGTGTAATGCACTACCAAAACGCCCGTAACTAAGAAACAAATGCTAATTCGATGATGGCACACTGATTCACTATGAATGTAGGCCGCACCCCCTAAAGGCAGAAGCTCGTACTACATCCGGTTCGCCCGCTATTGACACAGTCTGAAAACGTTCCGATCGCACCTCGTATATTGGTCAGCAAGGGCATATCCCGGGTACAATATGTGTTCTTTGTATTCCGTACCGATAGGAATGTTCTAGAAGGTTTTAAAGTTTTTGTGAGTCTGTCCTCTTGTCTGACACTTGCCTCACTCCCGGACTTCAGCTGATGCTTATTTTGAAGTGGTTGTGGGGGTGACAGTGTCAAGGTGTCACCGTTTCCTTGGAAAACAACCCAATTATCAGACGGGGACACCATCGGTGAAAGTCCGAGTTACAAAACAGTGTTCACATACAAGGCTTTAAATTTCATGTGCTGCAACTAGCAATTATTCCGATATACCAATATTATATTACGTACCATAATAACATCCTATTAACTACTATGCATTACAACAGTAGATGGCACCGCTTAGAAGGCCACTTCATGAAATCAGTAAATGTTCTCTGTCACATATTATTTTATGATTCTGCCTGTTCATTGCGAGGAAGGCTCTGCTGGGTGTGCCGTGAGTTGATGTGCTCATTCCTTGTAAGTTTCTTCTCGTTTCTCTGTTTAATGTGGTTTGGAAGGGAAGAAAATGCTATGCAGTGTTTGTGTATTGTTTCAGTTATGGGAAGTGTATAATGAGCATCGCTGCATCAGAACGTATTACGGCCATCGGCAGGCAGTGAGAGATGTTTGTTTTAATAATGCTGGCACACAGTTCCTGTCAGCAGGTGAGTAATACTGGCAAACATGTATCGTATATTTATTATACAAGTCATAAATAAGTTCTCAAAATTATGCACTTTTACAGCGTTAGAGTGTATATAGTAACTTTGAGTAAGTTTGACTTTTGCTATGAAACTTTGGTTAGAAATATTTTTTTATTGTCATTTATTTGTAGTATGTTTCATGTTGTCGTCATTATTAGGAGCATTCAAAAATGCATGTGGAAACTGTGTACTTGGTGAAGTTTGCATCTTTTTTAGTCTCATGTATTTGTGGTGAGACGGGGAACGACGTGCTGTCTGTCTTATGAAACGCACATTGGCTAGTCTCTTCCAAGTGTTATATTATCCTGCGTGTCTTGAGACTATTGTTCTTAGGATTTTAGTATAACTGATCATCTGGAAAAGTCCGTTGGGTCAGTGTCGGAATGATCGCTGGTCAATATGGTTCCAAGACCCATGTAAAGTACATTATAAAAAAATTACTTTCATTTTGTATGTTTAGCATATGACCGATACATCAAGCTGTGGGATACAGAAACTGGTGGGTGCGTATCTCGCTTCACAAGCGGCAAAATTCCGTACTGCACAAAATTCCATCCAGATGAGGACAAACAACATCTGTTTGTTGCCGGAACATCAGACAAGAAGATCATCTGCGTAAGTCACTGAAATATTTATATTGTAACGTGGGTTGGTAGTTACGACCTTGGTTGTCAACCCTTGATTTATTCACGTTAAATTAAATCAGATACAGAGGTCTACACTGACAGGCAACTCTCTACTACAACAACAGTATCTGAGTCTCTGTTGTCTGCTCTTAACGCGCACGCGCGCACACACTCGCACCGTCCTTCGAGCCTATCTGGTCCCCCGAGCTCGGCGCTCTTCACATACGCAAACACATCGGCCCGTAGCACCCCACTGGACACGCTGGCTGCTCGGCCGCCACGGTCCACGAACCTGGTGCTCTTAACGCCACACCAGACCGCTCGTTGGCTCCTCTCTATCTCTCTCTCTCTCTCTCTCTCTATATATATATATATATCATATTGTTCATTACAATATCATTACAAGATCCGTAAATTTATTTGTCTGTAAATCGTAATTTTTTTCTTAAAACTGTTCCATTCCTTTGTAGTGGGACGTGCGGTCAGGAGAAATCGTTCAAGAATACGACCGGCATCTTGGCGCAGTTAATACGATCACATTCGTTGATCAGAATCGGAGATTCGTTACATCTTCTGATGATAAAAGTCTTCGTGTGTGGGAGTGGTAAGTTCTTGAGTACAATGACTGTCTAACAGATCCTAAGGTTTCTTACTGTCGGCTCGACCCTAGGCATTGAGGTATTTGTATTTCTCAGACGTTTTAAGCAAAAACATTCTTGCATTTGCTTGTAGCTTATGCCTCCTTTGCCCCTTCATGGTAGGGATAATAAACACGTTTAGAGTCTTGGTTCTAAAATATAAACAGAAGAGACCCACATGGAAATATAGGAGGATAATATTAAAATGGTTAATTCATGAGGAAAGATGGTGAGATGGGATTATATAACTGATTTTACAGACAGAGTGTTGCTGTACGTCAATATTTGGCAAGTTCATTTTGACATTTTCCATTTCTCTCAAACACTTGACAGTTTCACACATGTAACATCGACATTGCAGGATCACAGCTTCTTTTCTTCTGAGAATCAAGTTTTTCTAAAAGAAATACACAATATTCCATTTATAAAAAAACACCCCAATTTTGGATGGTAATTTTTATCGCAAATGCGGTATTTACTTGTATTTGTTTATCGTAAAATTTCTGTTCCAGGGACGTTCCAGTGGACGTGAAGTATATGGCTGACCCCACGATGCACTCGATGCCTGCAGTGACGCCGTCGCCAAACCGGAAGTGGCTGGCTTGTCAGAGTATGGACAACAAGATTGTAATATTTTCAGCTCTAAATCGCTTTAAGACGAATCGCAAGAAAACCTTCAGCGGACATACGGTAGCTGGTTACGCGTGCACCGTCGACTTCTCGCCTGATATGAGGTTTGTCTCATTGACTATATCTGATGGTATGGCATGAAAAGACGTACGTAACAGTAACAAGGATAAAAGCGCAAAGGACTAATATTTGGGAGCTGACTATATTGAAATTCTCATATTGTGACGCTCTAGGAGTGGGGCAGCAAATTTAAACTTTAAATATCAATAATTGGACACCGGTGTAATAGGAGCGGATGTCGAGAAATTAAACTGAAAATTACGGAGAATATGAAGAAGATATGTTACTAGTTTATCCGTATTAGAGTTTGGTTCTTGTGCGCTAAATCCGCTGAATTTGATTTAGCTGAAGAACCAACTTTGACTCCTTCATATTTAAATTATTATTTTATATTTATAGTTATTATAAAATATTATTATGGACTGGATCTATAAAATAGGATTGAAACAAAATTTTCAAGTTATTTATATGATAGTAAAACTTAATTTCAATCATAAATTAATACATTTCAGTGCTTGTTGAAATTAAATTATCTTTCAATCTTTATCGTGTCGCCGTTGACCTGTCTGTTTCGTTGCAGCTACTTGGTGTCGGGAGACGCTGATGGAATGTGCTACGTGTGGGACGGGAAGACAACAAAATTATACAAGAAGTGGAAGGCTCATGACAGCGTGTGCATTGGTGTGCTGTGGCATCCGCATTAACCAAGTAAGCTCGTTACCGCTGGATGGGACGGTCTTATAAAGTACTGGGATTAAATTTTGATATATATATTGTATCATTTGTAAGTATATGCCAAGTGCCATGAATGATTGGGTTGACAGAAAATTCACGTAAAGTGCTTGTATTATAACTGAAATATCTAACATTACTAGTCAGAGAAATAATAAATCATGTTAGTGGTAACAGCAAAATTAAGTGTTTCATATCCAAATACAGTGAAACCTCTATCCATCGTTCCCGGAACTATCGTTTTCCCGGATGCATCGTCCGTTTTGTTCGGTCCCGAATACATCCCATATAAAATAATGTTACATTTTCCCGCTTCTATCGTTCCTCGAACTATCGTTTTATCGCATCGATCATTCAAAAATCTTAGTCCCGGCCCACAATTTTCCCGCAATGATCGTTTCTGAGAATTTAAAATGCTGGGTTTAGAGATAAATTAATACCGAAAGACGCACAATGTTTTTGGAATACGCAGTAGCGGTGACCTGTTATGTCGCCCAACCAGCACATTCTTTTGGAATGAGGGTCAGCGGTCCAGGGGTGATAGTTGGAGTGAATGGCGGTGCTCATTGTCAGAAATTTTACGATTTTAATTAGGGTGCACTCATATTTCGTTCCAGCGATGCCAGATGGCATGTGCAGTGTGAATTTCTTCACAAATGCTTTTATTATAAGTACAAAGGAAAGGCGAGCGAAACTTTTTCATTCTTCTGGTTCATATCGTGTCTTCTACAGCTACGTTTCGTTGAGTTCGGCAGTAATAGTATTTCCATTCTTCCTGTTATTGTTTGCGAAGGGGGTGGGAGTGGTGAGGAAGAGGAAGACGACGAATGCGAGCCCGAAGCTTTGCCGAGTTTTGCCGAAGCACACCCTGCATTGGCAAAAGTGAAGTCGTTCCTTTATGCGCTTAATATTAGTGAACGTGACGAGGAAAACATTTTGAACGTGGAAAGTGCTCTGTTTGGTCTAAAACGTAAAGTTTCGACAAACCAGTTGTCCATTAAAGACTTTTTTGGTAAAAAGAAGTAACTTTGAAAGAGAAACATTGTTTTTTTAAAAAATTTTAATGCTTTCCTGCATCTATCGTTTTCCCGCATTCATCGTTTTTATTTCCCACCCCCGCCGAAAACGATGCATCGAGGTTTCACTGTACTACCAGTTGCTGCTGCAGATGCTAATTTTATGAGGTCGGACGCAACACATAAGAAGACTGATGCTGTGACTAGACTACTAGTAATAGTAAGGGAGAAGTAGACGTACCATACTTGACGTTGATCTATCCTCTACCGGTGATGCGAGTTTCAACTCGATTGCTTCGTTCAGTAGCAGTGAACAAGCGTTTCTGTACAGACGTGTTGTTATGCTCATTTGAAAAATGTCTGATTGTAAATTGGAACGGCACGTTAACATTACGCTTCTCATTAAACTTAATAAATGTGTGATGGAAACTATTCAGTTATTGACTGAAGCTTACGGTGAAGATTATGTGTCTCGTGCATTTGTGTTCAAATGGCACAAATGATTTCTGGAAAGCAGGGAAAGCATGGAAGATGATGAGTGCCCAGGTTGTCCACGTACATCAGTTACTGATAACAACATTGAAAAAGATTTCTGTCTTCTGGGTTGTAGCGCTGTGTATTCTGGTCGATGTTAACCAACGTTTCAGAGGTCATACTGCCTCCGTCATCAGAGTATGAAGATTTCTGTCTTCTGCGGTTGTTGCGCTGTGTAGTCTGGTCGATGTTAACCAACGTTTCAGAGGTCACACTGCCACCGTCATCAGAGTATGAAGATTTCTGTCTTCTGGGTTGTAGCGCTGTGTATTCTGGTCGATGTTAACCAACGTTTCAGAGGTCATACTGCCTCCGTCATCAGGGCAATGAATGTTTTCTTCAAATTTTTAAAAAATTTGGTTTTCAGAAAATTTACAGCATTTCTTGATTTTTCGAAAATTTTGAAAATTTACAAAAAAAATTTCAAAACTCTCCCCAAGAGATGCATGCCAGCCTCGGTGGATGCCTCCCTCTCTATCTGCCGGACTCGGCCTCTCTCTCACCCGGTTGCCATCTGCCTCGGTGTCTGCAGCAATCGGCCTCTGCAGGACTCGTGTGAACCGTGCCTCTGCCCGTCTCGGACTCTGCCTTACGTGGTGTCTGCCGAAAGTGGGCTTTTCACAGACTGAACATCAAAGAACATATGAGGCAATGACCGCGTGCGTCAGAGACAGTACATGAGATACAGTGTGACAGCGACCGGTTCTGCAAGGCATCAGGTGGGGAAAATTTTGAAAAATTTTCTAAAAAATTTCAAAACCCTCCCCATGAGTTGCATGCCAGCCTCGGTGAATGCCTCATCTTCTCTCTGCTGGACTCGGCCACTCTCTCATCCGGTTGACATCTGCCTCAGCTTCTGTAGCAACCGGGCTCTGCATGACTCGGTGTGTGCACCGCGTGTCTGCGTTACGTAGTTCCTGCCGGAAGTAGGCTTATCAGAGACGGCACGTCAAGGAACATGTGAGGCACAGACCGGTTCTGCAAGGCATCGTGAGAAGTCGCATGTCCCAAGTCGTGAGAAGTCGCAAGTCCCAAGTCGTGAGAAGTCGCATGTCCCTTTTCGTTAGAAGTCGCATGATCCAAGTCGCGAAAAGTCGCAAGTCCCAAGTCGTGAAAAGTCGTATGTCCCGTGTCTCTGACCGTCTCGGTCCCTGTTTACGTGTTGTCTGCCGCAACTGGGCTTTTCAGAGTCGGCAACTCAAGGACCGTGTGAGGCACAGACCGAGTTCGTCAGAAACAGAGTACATAAGAAACAGTCCGACAGAGAGCAGGTCTGCAAGGCTTCAGGTGGTGGAATTTCGAAAAATTTTCAAAAAATCAAAAAATGCTGGAAATTGTCCAAAAAGCACACAAACACAAAAAAAATTGAAAAATTTTACCTTCAAAAGTTTTTTAAAATTTTCAAAAAAAAATTGTTTTTGCGCTTTCCAATTTCCAGCATTTTTTATTTTTCGAAAATTTCAAAAAGCTTCAAATTTTTTGGTTATGTGGGCTTTTTGGACAATTACTAGCATTTTTTGATTTTCGAAAATTTTGAAAATTTTCAAATTTTTTTCTAAGGTCTCAAGAGATGCATGCCTGTCTCGGTGAAGGCCACATCCTGTCTCTGCCGGACTCAGCCTCTCACCCAGCTGCTGCCTGCCTCGGTATCTCCACCAAACGGCCTCTGCAGGTCCGCGTCTGCCGCACCTCGGCTTCACAGAGCCCTGCCATACAGAGACAGGTACGTGCAGAGCTCGAGTCAGGCACAGACCGCATTCGTCATAGACACACATCAGAAACAGTCCGAGAGAGACCGGTACTACAAGGCATCAGGTGGTGGAATTCTGAAAAATTTCAAATTTTTCAAAAAATCAAGGAATGCTGGAAATTGTCCAAAAAGAGCAAAAAACCAAAAAAATTGAAAATTCTTACATTCAAATTTTTTTCAAAATTTTCAAACATTTTTGGTTTTGTGCGCTTTTCAGACAATTTCCAGCATTTTATGATTTTTCGAAAAATTTTCAAAGGTCTCCTCAAGAGATGCATGCCAGCCTCGGTGAATGCCTCACCCTGTCTCTGCCGGACTCGGCCTATCTCACCCTTTTGCCATTTGCCTCGATGTCTGCAGCATCGGCCTCTGCAGGATTCGGTGTGTGAACCGTGTTTCTGCCCGTCTCGGATCTCTGTCTTACGTGGTGTCTGCCGGAACTGGGCTTTTCAGAGACGACACGTAATGGATCGTGTGAGGCACAGACCGCGTTCGTCAGGGACACAATACATCAGATACAGTCCGACAGCGACCAGTTTTGCAAGTCATCAGGTGTGGAGAAATTTTGTCCCAAGTCGCGAAAAGTCGCAAGTCCCGTGTCTGCCCGTCTCGGTCTCTGCCTTACCGTGGTGTCTGACGCAACTGGGCTTATCAGAGTTGGCACGTCAAGGACCGTCTGAGGCACAGACCGCGTCCGTCAGAGACAATGTCTGCAAGGCATCAGGTGGCGAGATTTTTGAAAGAACTTTTGAAAAATTTGAAAATTTTCGAAAAATCAAAAAATGCTGGAAATTGTCCAAAAAGCGCACAAAACAACGAATTTTTGAAAGATTCCATATTGAATTTTTTAAAAAAAATTTTGGTTTTGTGAGCTTATCAGGCAATTTGTAGCATTTTTTAATTTTTCGATGACTTGCAAAACTGGTCGCTGTCGGACTGTATCTGGTGTACTGTGTCTCTGACGAACGCGGTCTGTACCTCACACGATCCATTACGTGTCGTCTCTAAAAAGCCCAGTTCCGGCTGAGATCCATGACGGACAGAGACACGGTTCACACACCCAGTTCTGCAGAGGCCGGTTGTTGCAGATATCGAGGCAGATGGCAACAGGGTGACACAGGCCGAGTCCGGCAGAGACAGGGTGAGCATTCACCGAGCCTGGCATACATCACATGGAGAGAGACTTGAACATTTTTTGAAAACTTTCAAAATTTTTGAAAAATTTAAAAAAAATTCTGAAAATAGAAATTATCAAAAAAACTTTGTTTTATGCGCTTTTTGGACAATTTCCAACACTTGTCCCAAGTCTTGAGAAGTCGAATGTCCCAAGTCTTGAGAAGTCACATGTCTCAAGTCTTGAGAAGTCACATGTCCCTAGTCGTGAGAAGTCGCATGTCCCAAGTCCTGAGAAGTCACTTGTCCCAAGTCTTGAAAAGTCACTCGTCCCAAGTCTTGAGAAGTCACTTATCTCAAACCTTGAGAAGTCACTTGTCCAAGTCTTGAGAAGTCACTTGTCCCAAGTCTTGAGAAGTCACTTATCCCAAACCTTGAGAAGTCACTTGTCCAAGTCGTTAGAAGTCACTTGTCCCAAGTCTTGAGAAGTCACTTGACCTAAGTCTTGAGAAGTCACTTGTCCCAAGTCTTGAGAAGTGCGTGTCCCAAGTTTTGAGAAGTCACTTGTCCCAAGTCTTGACAAGTCACTTGTCCCAAGTCTTGAAGAGTGCGTGTCCCAAGTCTTGAGAAGTCACTTGTCCCAAGTCTTGAGAAGTGCGTGTTCCAAGCCATGAGAAGTGCGTGTCCTAAGTCTTGAGAAGTCACTTGTCCCAAGTCTTGAGAAGTGCGTGTCCCAAGTCTTGAGAAGTCACTTGTCCCAAGTCTTGATAAGTCACTTGTCCCAAGTCTTGATAAGTCACTTGTCCCAAGTCTTGAGAAGTGCGTGTCCCAAGTCTTGAGAAGTCACTTGTCCCAAGTCTTGAGAAGTCACTTGTCCCAAGTCTTGAGAAGTGCGTGTTCCAAGTCTTGAGAAGTCACTTGTCCCAAGTCTTGAGAAGTCATTTGTCCCAAGTCTTGAGAAGTCACTTGTCCCAAGTCTTGAGAAGTCACTTGTCCCAAGTCTTGAGAAGTCACTTGTCCCAAGTCTTGAGAAGTGCGTGTCCCAAGTCTTGAGAAGTCACTTGTCCCAAGACTTGAGAAGTCATTTGTCCCAAGTCTTGAGAAGTTCGTGTCCCAAGTCTTGAGAAGTCACTTGTCCAAAGTCTTGAGAAGTCACTTGTCCCAAGTCTTGAGAAGTGCGTGTCCCAAGTCTTGAGAAGTCACTTGTCCCAAGTCTTGAGAAGTCACTTGTCCCAAGTCTTGAGAAGTCATTTGTCCCAAGTCTTCAGAATTCATTTGTCCCAAGTCTTGAGAAGTTCGTGTCCGAAGTCTTGAGAAGTCACTTGTCCCAAGTCTTGAGAAGTGCGTGTCCCAAGCCTTGAGAAGTGCGTGTCCCAAGTCTTTAGAAGTCACTTGTCCCAAGTCTTGAGAAGTGCATATCCCAAGTCTTGAGTGTTCACTTGTCCCAAGTCTTGAGAAGTCACATGTCCCAAGTCTTGAGAAGTCATTTGTCCCAAGTCTTGAGAAGTCACTTCTCCCAAGTCTTGAGAAGTGCGTGTCCCAAGTCTTGAGAAGTCGCTTGTCCCAAGTCTTGAGAAGTCACTTGTCCCAAGTCTTGAGAAGTGCGTGTCCCAAGTCTTGAGAAGTCACTTGTCCCAAGTCTTGAGAAGTCACTTGTCCCAAGTCTTGAGAAGTGCGTGTCCCATGTCTTGAGAAGTCACTCGTCCCAAGTCTTGAGAAGTTCTTGTCCCAAGTCTTGAGAAGTCACTAGTCCCAAGTCTTGAGAAGTTCTTGTCCCAAGTCTTGAGAAGTCACTCGTCCCAAGTCTTGAGAAGTCACTCGTCCCAAGTCTTGAGAATTTCTTGTCCGAAGTCTTCTCTGCTTGTTTAGGGCTGTGCCTCACCCGTCTTTGCTGAATTCAAAATTTTTGTCGAAAATTTCGAAAATTCTTAGTTTTCTTCGCGTTTCACGCCGTTTGCAGCCGTTTTTAATTTTTTTAAAATTTCGAAAAATTTTGAAATTTCAAATTTTTCGAAAAATTTCGAAAAATCGAAAAACGTGGCAAATCGTCCAAAAAGCGCACAAAACTAAGAATTTTTGAAAATTTTCAACTTTTAATTTTTTTCCAAATTTTCCGGAAATTTTTGGTTTTGTGCGCATTTCAGAAGGTTTGCAGCGTTTTTTGATTTATCGAAAAATTTGAAATTTTTTCTTCTAAATTTGACCTGTACCATCCCTATCAGGACTAGACTCCCAAGTCTTGAGAAGTCACTTGTCCCAAGTCTTGAGAAGTCCTTGTCCCAAGTCTTGAGAAGTTCTTGTCCCAAGTCTTGAGAAATCACTTGTCCCAAGTCTTGAGAAGTCACTCGTCCCAAGTCTTGAGAAGTGCGTGTCCCAAGTCTTGAGAAGTCACTTCTCCCAAGTCTTGAGAAGTGCGTGTCCCAAGTCTTGAGAAGTCACTCGTCCCAAGTCTTGAGAAGTCACTCGTCCCAAGTCTTGAGAAGTTCTTGTCCCAAGTCTTGAGAAGTTCTTGTCCCAAGTCTTGAGAAGTTCTTGTCCCAAGTCTTCAGAAGTCATTCGTCCCAAGTCTTGAGAAGTCACTCGTCCCAAGTCTTGAGAAGTTCTTGTCCCAAGTCTTGAGAAGTTCTTGTCCGAAGTCTTCTCTGCTTGTTTAGGGCTGTGCCTCACCCGTCTTTGCTGAATTCAAAATTTTTGTCTAAAATTTCGAAAATTCTTAGTTTTCTTCGCGTTTCACGCCATTTGCAGCCGTTTGTAATTTTTTTAAAATTTCGAAAATTTTTGAAAATTCTCAAATTTTTTTAAAATTTCGAAAAATCGAAAAACGTGGCAAATCGTCCAAAAAGCGAACAAAACTAAGAATTTTTGAAAATTTTCAAATTTAATTTTTTTCCGAATTTTCCGAAACTTTTTGGTTTTGTGCGCATTTCATAAGGTTTGCAGCGTTTTTTGATTTTTCGAAAAATTTGAAATTTTTTTCTTCTAAATTTGACCTGTCCCATCCCTATCAGGACTAGCCTCCCAAGTCTTGAGAAGTCACTTGTCCCAAGTCTTGAGAAGTCCTTGTCCCACGTCTTGAGAAGTTCTTGTCCCAAGTCTTGAGAAATCACTTGTCCCAAGTCTTGAGAAGTCACTCGTCCCAAGTCTTGAGAAGTGCGTGTCCCAAGTCTTGAGAAGTCACTTGTCCCAAGTCTTGAGAAGTTGTTGTCCCAAGTCTTGAGAAGTCACTTGTCCCAAGTCTTGACAAGTTCTTGTCCCAAGTCTTGAGAAGTCACTCGTCCCAAGTCTTGAGAAGTCACTCGTCCCAAGTCTTGAGAAGTTCTTGTCCCAAATCTTGAGAAGTCACTTGTCCCAAATCTTGAGAAGTGCGTGTCCCAAGTCTTGAGAAGTCACTTGTCCCAAGTCTTGAGAATTCACTTGTCCCAAGTCTTGAGAAGTCACATGTCCCAAGTCTTGAGAAGTCATTTGTCCCAAGTCTTGAGAAGTGCGTGTCCCAAGTCTTGAGAAGTCGCTTGTCCCAAGTCTTGAGAAGTCGCTTGTCCCAAGTCTTGAGAAGTTCGTGTCCCAAGTCTTGAGAAGTCACTTGTCCAAAGTCTTGAGAAGTAACTTGTCCCAAGTCTTGAGAAGTGCGTGTCCCAAGTCTTGAGAAGTCACTTGTCCCAAGTCTTGAGAAGTCACTTGTCCCAAGTCTTGAGAAGTCATTTGTCCCAAGTCTTCAGAATTCATTTGTCCCAAGTCTTGAGAAGTTCGTGTCCCAAGTCTTGACGAGTGACTTCTCAAGACTTGGCACAAGTGACTTCTCAAGACTTGGGACGAGTGACTTCTCAAGACTTGGGACGAGTGACTTCCCAAGACTTGGGACACGCACTTCTCAAGACTTGGGACAAGTGACTTCTCAAGACTTGGGACACGCACTTCTCAACTCTTGGGACAAGTGACTTCTCAAGACTTGGAACAAGCGACTTCTCAAGACTTGGGACAAGTGACTTCTCAAGACTTGGGACAAGTGACTTCTCAAGACTTGGGACAAGGGCTTCTCAAGACTTGGGACGAGTGACTTCTCAAGACTTGGGACAAGTGACTTCTGAAGACTTGGGACAAGGACTTCTCAAGGCTTGGGACAAGTAACTTCTCAAGACTTGGGAGTCTAGTCGTGATAGGAATGGTACAGGTCAAATTTAGAAGAAAAAATTTCAAATTTTTCGAAAAATCAAAAAACGCTGCAAACCTTCTGAAATGCGCACAAAACCAAAAATTTTCGGAAAATTCGGAAAAAAATTAAAAGTTGAAAATTTTCAAAAATTCTTAGTTTTGTGCGCTTTTTGGACGATTTGCCACGTTTTTCGATTTTTCGAAATTTTTCGAAAAATTTGAAATTTCTCAAAGGGGTACCCCTTTGAGAATTTTCAAAAATTTTCGAAATTTTAAAAAAATTAAAAACGGCTGCAAATGGCGTGAAACGCGAAGAAAACTAAGAATTTTCGAAATTTTCGACAACAATTTTGAATTCAGCAAAGACGGGTGAGGCACAGCCCTAAACAAGCAGAGAAGACTTCGGACAAGAACTTCTCAAGACTTGGGACAAGAACTTCTCAAGACTTGGGACGAGTGACTTCTCAAGACTTGGGACACGAACTTCTCAAGACTTGGGACAAGAACGTCTCAAGACTTGGGACAAGTGACTTCTCAAGACTTGGGACAAGTGACTTCTCAAGACTTGGGACACGCACTTCTCAAGACTTGGGACGAGTGACTACTCAAGACTTGGGACAAGTGACTTCTCAAGACTTGGGACAAGAACTTCTCAAGAGTTGGGACACGCACTTCTCAAGACTTGGGACAAGTGTCTTCTCAAGACTTGGGACACGCACTTCTCAAGACTTGGGACGAGTGACTTCTCAAGACTTGGGACAAGTGACTTCTCAAGACTTGGGACAAGTGACTTCTTAAGACTTGGGACACGCACTTCTCAAGACTTGGGACAAGTGACTTCTCAAGACTTGGCACAAGTGACTTCTCAAGACTTGGGACAAGGACGTCTCAAGACTTGGGACAAGTCACTTCTCAAGACTTGGGAGTCTAGTCGTGATAGGAATGGTACAGGTCAAATTTAGAAGAAAAAATTTCAAATTTTTCGAAAAATCAAAAAACGCTGCAAACCTTCTGATATGCGCACAAAACCAAAAATTTTCGGAAAATTCGGAAAAAAATTAAAAATTGAAAATTTTCAAAAATTCTTAGTTTTGTGCGCTTTTTGGACGATTTGCCACGTTTTTCGATTTTTCGAAATTTTTCGAAAAATTTGAAATTTCTCAAAGGGGTACCCCTTTGAGAATTTTCAAAAATTTTCGAAATTTTAAAAAAAATAAAAACGGCTGCAAATGGCGTGAAACCCGAAGAAAACTAAGAACTTTCGAAATTTTCGACAACAATTTTGAATTCAACAAAGACGGGTGAGGCACAGCCCTAAACAAGCAGAGAAGACTTCGGACAAGAACTTCTCAAGACTTGGGACAAGAACTTCTCAAGACTTGGGACGAGTGACTTCTCAAGACTTGGGACACGAACTTCTCAAGACTTGGGACAAGAACGTCTCAAGACTTGGGACAAGTGACTCCTCAAGACTTGGGACACGCACTTCTCAAGACTTGGGACGAGTGACTTCTCAAGACTTGGGACAAGTAACTTCTCAAGACTTGGGACAAGAACTTCTCAAGACTTGGGACAAGTGACTTCTCAAGACATGGGACACGCACTTCTCAAGACTTGGGACGAGTGACTTCTCAAGACATGGGACGAGTGACTTCTCAAGACTTGGCTCAAGTGACTTCTCAAGACTTGGGACAAGGACGTCTCAAGACTTGGGACAAGTGACTTCTCAAGACTTGGGAGTCTAGTCGTGATAGGAATGGTACAGGTCAAATTTAGAAGAAAAAATTTCAAATTTTTCGAAAAATCAAAAAACGCTGCAAACCTTCTGAAATGCGCACAAAACCAAAAATTTTCGGAAAATTCGGAAAAAAATTAAAAGTTGAAAATTTTCAAAATTTCTTAGTTTTGTGCGCTTTTTGGACGATTTGCCACGTTTTTCGATTTTTCGAAATTTTTCGAAAAATTTGAAATTTCTCAAAGGGGTACCCCTTTGAGAATTTTCAAAATTTTTCGAAATTTTAAAAAAATTAAAAACGGCTGCAAATGGCGTGAAACGCGAAGAAAACTAAGAATTTTCGATATTTTCGACAACAATTTTGAATTCAGCACAGACGGGTGAGGCACAGCCCTAAACAAGCAGAGAAGACTTCGGACAAGAACTTCTCAAGACTTGGGACAAGAACTTCTCAAGACTTGGGACGAGTGACTTCTCAAGACTTGGGACACGAACTTCTCAAGACTTGGGACAAGAACTTCTCAAGACTTGGCACAAGTGACTTCTCAAGACTTGGGACAAGAACTTCTCAAGACTTGGGACGAGTGACTTCTCAAGACTTGGGACGAGTGACTTCCCAAGACTTGGGACACGCACTTCTCAAGACTTGGGACAAGTGACTTCTCAAGACTTGGGACACGCACTTCTCAAGGCTTGGGACAAGTGACTTCTCAAGACTTGGGACAAGCGACTTCTCAAGACTTGGGACAAGTGACTTCTCAAGACTTGGGACAAGTGCCTTCTCAAGACTTGGGACAAGGACTTCTGAAGACTTGGGACGAGTGACTTCTCAAGACTTGGGACAAGTGACTTCTCAAGACTTGGGACAAGGACTTCTCAAGGCTTGGGACAAGTAACTTCTCAAGACTTGGGACAAGTAACTTCTCAAGACTTGGGAGTCTAGTCGTGATAGGAATGGTACAGGTCAAATTTAGAAGAAAAGATTTCAAATTTTTCAAAAAATCAAAAAACGCTGCAAACCTTCTGAAATGCGCACAAAACCAAATATTTTCGGAAAATTCGGAAAAAAATTAAAAGTTGAAAATTTTCAAAAATTCTTAGTTTTGTGCGCTTTTTGGACGATTTGCCACGTTTTTCGATTTTTCGAAATTTTTCGAAAAATTTGAAATTTCTCAAAGGGGTACCCCTTTGAGAATTTTCAAAATTTTTCGAAATTTTAAAAAAATTAAAAACGGCTGCAAATGGCGTGAAACGCGAAGAAAACTAAGAATTTTCGATATTTTCGACAACAATTTTGAATTCAGCAAAGACGGGTGAGGCACAGCCCTAAACAAGCAGAGATGACTTCGGACAAGAACTTCTCAAGACTTGGGACAAGAACTTCTCAATACTTGGGACGAGTGACTTCTCAAGACTTGGGACACGAACTTCTCAAGACTTGGGACAAGAACTTCTCAAGACTTGGCACAAGTGACTTCTCAAGACTTGGGACAAGAACTTCTCAAGACTTGGGACGAGTGACTTCTCAAGACTTGGGACGAGTGACTTCCCAAGACTTGGGACACGCACTTCTCAAGACTTGGGACAAGTGACTTCTCAAGACTTGGGACACGCACTTCTCAACTCTTGGGACAAGTGACTTCTCAAGACTTGGGACAAGCGACTTCTCAAGACTTGGGACAAGTGACTTCTCAAGACTTGGGACAAGTGACTTCTCAAGACTTGGGACAAGGGCTTCTCAAGACTTGGGACGAGTGACTTCTCAAGACTTGGGACAAGTGACTTCTGAAGACTTGGGACAAGGACTTCTCAAGGCTTGGGACAAGTAACTTCTCAAGACTTGGGAGTCTAGTCGTGATAGGAATGGTACAGGTCAAATTTAGAAGAAAAAATTTCAAATTTTTCGAAAAATCAAAAAACGCTGCAAACCTTCTGAAATGCGCACAAAACCAAAAATTTTCGGAAAATTCGGAAAAAAATTAAAAGTTGAAAATTTTCAAAAATTCTTAGTTTTGTGCGCTTTTTGGACGATTTGCCACGTTTTTCGATTTTTCGAAATTTTTCGAAAAATTTGAAATTTCTCAAAGGGGTACCCCTTTGAGAATTTTCAAAATTTTTCGAAATTTTAAAAAAATTAAAAACGGCTGCAAATGGCGTGAAACGCGAAGAAAACTAAGAATTTTCGATATTTTCGACAACAATTTTGAATTCAGCAAAGACGGGTGAGGCACAGCCCTAAACAAGCAGAGATGACTTCGGACAAGAACTTCTCAAGATTTGGGACAAGAACTTCTCAAGACTTGGGACGAGTGACTTCTCAAGACTTGGGACACGAACTTCTCAAGACTTGGGACAAGAACTTCTCAAGACTTGGCACAAGTGACTTCTCAAGTCTTGGGACAAGAACTTCTCAAGACTTGGGACGAGTGACTTCTCCAGACTTGGGACGAGTGACTTCCCAAGACTTGGGACACGCACTTCTCAAGACTTGGGACAAGTGACTTCTCAAGACTTGGGACACGCACTTCTCAACTCTTGGGACAAGTGACTTCTCAAGACTTGGGACAAGCGACTTCTCAAGACTTGGGACAAGTGACTTCTCAAGACTTGGGACAAGTGACTTCTCAAGACTTGGGACAAGGGCTTCTCAAGACTTGGGACGAGTGACTTCTCAAGACTTGGGACAAGTGACTTCTGAAGACTTGGGACAAGGACTTCTCAAGGCTTGGGACAAGTAACTTCTCAAGACTTGGGAGTCTAGTCGTGATAGGAATGGTACAGGTCAAATTTAGAAGAAAAAATTTCAAATTTTTCGAATAATCAAAAAACGCTGCAAACCTTCTGAAATGCGCACAAAACCAAAAATTTTCGGAAAATTCGGAAAAAAATTAAAAGTTGAAAATTTTCAAAAATTCTTAGTTTTGTGCGCTTTTTGGACGATTTGCCACGTTTTTCGATTTTTCGAAAAATTTGATTTTTCTCAAAGGGGTACCCCTTTGAGAATTTTCAAAAATTTTCGAAATTTTAAAAAAATTAAAAACGGCTGCAAATGGCGTGAAACGCGAAGAAAACTAAGAATTTTCGAAATTTTCGACAACAATTTTGAATTCAGCAAAGACGGGTGAGGCACAGCCCTAAACAAGCAGAGAAGACTTCGGACAAGAACTTCTCAAGACTTGGGACAAGAACTTCTCAAGACTTGGGACGAGTGACTTCTCAAGACTTGGGACACGAACTTTTCAAGACTTGGGACAAGAACGTCTCAAGACTTGGGACAAGTGACTTCTCAAGACTTGGGACAAGTGACTTCTCAAGACTTGGGACACGCACTTCTCAAGACTTGGGACGAGTGACTACTCAAGACTTGGGACAAGTGACTTCTCAAGACTTGGGACAAGAACTTCTCAAGAGTTGGGACACGCACTTCTCAAGACTTGGGACAAGTGCCTTCTCAAGACTTGGGACACGCACTTCTCAAGACTTGGGACGAGTGACTTCTCAAGACTTGGGACAAGAACTTCTCAAGACTTGGGACAAGTGACTTCTCAAGACTTGGGACAAGTGACTTCTTAAGACTTGGGACACGCACTTCTCAAGACTTGGGACAAGTGACTTCTCAAGACTTGGCACAAGTGACTTCTCAAGACTTGGGACAAGGACGTCTCAAGACTTGGGACAAGTCACTTCTCAAGACTTGGGAGTCTAGTCCTGATAGGGATGGGACAGATCAAATTTAGAAGAAAATTTTTTAAATTTTTCGAAAAATCAGAAAACGCTGCAAACCTTCTGAAATGCGCACAAAACCAAAAATTTTCGGAAAATTCGGAAAAAATTAAAAGTTGAAAATTTTCAAAATTTCTTAGTTTTGTGCGCTTTTTGGACGATTTGCCACGTTTTTCGATTTTTCGAAATTTTTCGAAAAATTTGAAATTTCTCAAAGGGGTACCCCTTTGAGAATTTTCAAAAATCTTCGTAAAATTTAAAAAAATTAAAAACGACTGCAAATGGCGTGAAACGCGAAGAAAACTAAGAATTTTCGAAATTTTCGACAACAATTTTGAATTCAGCAAAGACGGGTGAGGCACAGCCCTAAACAAGCAGAGAAGACTTCGGACAAGAACTTCTCAAGACTTGGGACAAGAACTTCTCAAGACTTGGGACAAGTGACTTCTCAAGACTTGGGAGTCTAGTCGTGATAGGAATGGTACAGGTCAAATTTAGAAGAAAAAATTTCAAATTTTTCGAAAAATCAAAAAACGCTGCAAACCTTCTGAAATGCGCACAAAACCAAATATTTTCGGAAAATTCGGAAAAAAATTAAAAGTTGAAAATTTTCAAAAATTCTTAGTTTTGTGCGCTTTTTGGACGATTTGCCACGTTTTTCGATTTTTCGAAATTTTTCGAAAAATTTGAAATTTCTCAAAGGGGTACCCCTTTGAGAATTTTCAAAAATTTTCGAAATTTTAAAAAAATTAAAAACGGCTGCAAATGGCGTGAAACGCGAAGAAAACTAAGAATTTTCGATATTTTCGACAACAATTTTGAATTCAGCAAAGACGGGTGAGGCACAGCCCTAAACAAGCAGAGAAGACTTCGGACAAGAACTTCTCACGACTTGGGACAAGAACTTCTCAAGACTTGGGACGAGTGACTTCTCAAGACTTGGGACACGAACTTCTCAAGACTTGGGACAAGAACTTCTCAAGACTTGGCACAAGTGACTTCTCAAGACTTGGGACAAGAACTTCTCAAGACTTGGGACGAGTGACTTCTCAAGACTTGGGACGAGTGACTTCCCAAGACTTGGGACACGCACTTCTCAAGACTTGGGACAAGTGACTTCTCAAGACTTGGGACACGCACTTCTCAAGGCTTGGGACAAGTGACTTCTCAAGACTTGGAACAAGCGACTTCTCAAGACTTGGGACAAGTGACTTCTCAAGACTTGGGACAAGTGACTTCTCAAGACTTGGGACAAGGACTTCTCAAGACTTGGGACGAGTGACTTCTCAAGACTTGGGACAAGTGACTTCTCAAGACTTGGGACAAGGACTTCTCAAGGCTTGGGGCAAGTAACTACTCAAGACTTGGGACAAGTAACTTCTCAAGACTTGGGACACGCACTTCTCAAGGCTTGGGACAAGTGACTTCTCAAGACTTGGGACACGCACTTCTCAAGGCTTGGGACAAGTGACTTCTCAAGACTTGGGACAAGCGACTTCTCAAGACTTGGGACAAGTGACTTCTCACGACTTGGGACAAGTGACTTCTCAAGACTTGGGACAAGGACTTCTCAAGACTTGGGACAAGTGACTTCTCAAGACTTGGGACAAGGACTTCTCAAGGCTTGGGACAAGTAACTTCTCAAGACTTGGGAGTCTAGTCGTGATAGGAATGGTACAGGTCAAATTTAGAAGAAAAAATTTCAAATTTTTCGAAAAATCAAAAAACGCTGCAAACCTTCTGAAATGCGCACAAAACCAAAAATTTTCGGAAAATTCGGAAAAAAATTAAAAGTTGAAAATTTTCAAAAATTCTTAGTTTTGTGCGCTTTTTGGACGATTTGCCACGTTTTTCGATTTTTCGAAATTTTTCGAAAAATTTGAAATTTCTCAAAGGGGTACCCCTTTGAGAATTTTCAAAAATTTTCGAAATTTTAAAAAAATTAAAAACGGCTGCAAATGGCGTGAAACGCGAAGAAAACTAAGAATTTTCGAAATTTTCGACAACAATTTTGAATTCAACAAAGACGGGTGAGGCACAGCCCTAAACAAGCAGAGAAGACTTCGGACAAGAACTTCTCAAGACTTGGGACACGAACTTCTCAAGACTTGGGACGAGTGACTTCTCAAGACTTGGGACACGAACTTCTCAAGACTTGGGACAAGAACGTCTCAAGACTTGGGACAAGTGACTCCTCAAGACTTGGGACACGCACTTCTCAAGACTTGGGACGAGTGACTTCTCAAGACTTGGGACAAGTAACTTCTCAAGACTTGGGACAAGAACTTCTCAAGACTTGGGACAAGTGACTTCTCAAGACTTGGGACACGCACTTCTCAAGACTTGGGACGAGTGACTTCTCAAGACATGGGACAAGTGACTTCTCAAGACTTGGGCAAGAACTTCTCAAGACTTGGGACAAGTGACTTCTCAAGACTTGGGACAAGAACTTCTCAGGACTTGCGACGAGTGACTTCTCAAGACTTGGGACACGCACTTCTCAAGACTTGGGACGAGTGACTACTCAAGACTTGGGACAAGAACTTCTCAAGAGTTGGGACACGCACTTCTCAAGACTTGGGACAAGTGACTTCTCAAGACTTGGGACACGCACTTCTCAAGACTTGGGACGAGTGACTTCTCAAGACTTGGCACAAGTGACTTCTCAAGACTTGGGACAAGGACGTCTCAAGACTTGGGACAAGTGACTTCTCAAGACTTGGGAGTCTAGTCGTGATAGGAATGGTACAGGTCAAATTTAGAAGAAAAAATTTCAAATTTTTCGAAAAATCAAAAAACGCTGCAAACCTTCTGAAATGCGCACAAAACCAAAAATTTTCGGAAAATTCGGAAAAAAATTAAAAGTTGAAAATTTTCAAAAATTCTTAGTTTTGTGCGCTTTTTGGACGATTTGCCACGTTTTTCGATTTTTCGAAATTTTTCGAAAAATTTGAAATTTCTCAAAGGGGTACCCCTTTGAGAATTTTCAAAATTTTTCGAAATTTTAAAAAAATTAAAAACGGCTGCAAATGGCGTGAAACGCGAAGAAAACTAAGAATTTTCGATATTTTCGACAACAATTTTGAATTCAGCACAGACGGGTGAGGCACAGCCCTAAACAAGCAGAGAAGACTTCGGACAAGAACTTCTCAAGACTTGGGACAAGAACTTCTCAAGACTTGGGACGAGTGACTTCTCAAGACTTGGGACACGAACTTCTCAAGACTTGGGACAAGAACTTCTCAAGACTTGGCACAAGTGACTTCTCAAGACTTGGGACAAGAACTTCTCAAGACTTGGGACGAGTGACTTCTCAAGACTTGGGACGAGTGACTTCCCAAGACTTGGGACACGCACTTCTCAAGACTTGGGACAAGTGACTTCTCAAGACTTGGGACACGCACTTCTCAAGGCTTGGGACAAGTGACTTCTCAAGACTTGGGACAAGCGACTTCTCAAGACTTGGGACAAGTGACTTCTCAAGACTTGGGACAAGTGCCTTCTCAAGACTTGGGACAAGGACTTCTGAAGACTTGGGACGAGTGACTTCTCAAGACTTGGGACAAGTGACTTCTCAAGACTTGGGACAAGGACTTCTCAAGGCTTGGGACAAGTAACTTCTCAAGACTTGGGACAAGTAACTTCTCAAGACTTGGGAGTCTAGTCGTGATAGGAATGGTACAGGTCAAATTTAGAAGAAAAAATTTCAAATTTTTCAAAAAATCAAAAAACGCTGCAAACCTTCTGAAATGCGCACAAAACCAAATATTTTCGGAAAATTCGGAAAAAAATTAAAAGTTGAAAATTTTCAAAAATTCTTAGTTTTGTGCGCTTTTTGGACGATTTGCCACGTTTTTCGATTTTTCGAAATTTTTCGAAAAATTTGAAATTTCTCAAAGGGGTACCCCTTTGAGAATTTTCAAAATTTTTCGAAATTTTAAAAAAATTAAAAACGGCTGCAAATGGCGTGAAACGCGAAGAAAACTAAGAATTTTCGATATTTTCGACAACAATTTTGAATTCAGCAAAGACGGGTGAGGCACAGCCCTAAACAAGCAGAGATGACTTCGGACAAGAACTTCTCAAGACTTGGGACAAGAACTTCTCAATACTTGGGACGAGTGACTTCTCAAGACTTGGGACACGAACTTCTCAAGACTTGGGACAAGAACTTCTCAAGACTTGGCACAAGTGACTTCTCAAGACTTGGGACAAGAACTTCTCAAGACTTGGGACGAGTGACTTCTCAAGACTTGGGACGAGTGACTTCCCAAGACTTGGGACACGCACTTCTCAAGACTTGGGACAAGTGACTTCTCAAGACTTGGGACACGCACTTCTCAACTCTTGGGACAAGTGACTTCTCAAGACTTGGGACAAGCGACTTCTCAAGACTTGGGACAAGTGACTTCTCAAGACTTGGGACAAGTGACTTCTCAAGACTTGGGACAAGGGCTTCTCAAGACTTGGGACGAGTGACTTCTCAAGACTTGGGACAAGTGACTTCTGAAGACTTGGGACAAGGACTTCTCAAGGCTTGGGACAAGTAACTTCTCAAGACTTGGGAGTCTAGTCGTGATAGGAATGGTACAGGTCAAATTTAGAAGAAAAAATTTCAAATTTTTCGAAAAATCAAAAAACGCTGCAAACCTTCTGAAATGCGCACAAAACCAAAAATTTTCGGAAAATTCGGAAAAAAATTAAAAGTTGAAAATTTTCAAAAATTCTTAGTTTTGTGCGCTTTTTGGACGATTTGCCACGTTTTTCGATTTTTCGAAATTTTTCGAAAAATTTGAAATTTCTCAAAGGGGTACCCCTTTGAGAATTTTCAAAATTTTTCGAAATTTTAAAAAAATTAAAAACGGCTGCAAATGGCGTGAAACGCGAAGAAAACTAAGAATTTTCGATATTTTCGACAACAATTTTGAATTCAGCAAAGACGGGTGAGGCACAGCCCTAAACAAGCAGAGATGACTTCGGACAAGAACTTCTCAAGATTTGGGACAAGAACTTCTCAAGACTTGGGACGAGTGACTTCTCAAGACTTGGGACACGAACTTCTCAAGACTTGGGACAAGAACTTCTCAAGACTTGGCACAAGTGACTTCTCAAGTCTTGGGACAAGAACTTCTCAAGACTTGGGACGAGTGACTTCTCCAGACTTGGGACGAGTGACTTCCCAAGACTTGGGACACGCACTTCTCAAGACTTGGGACAAGTGACTTCTCAAGACTTGGGACACGCACTTCTCAACTCTTGGGACAAGTGACTTCTCAAGACTTGGGACAAGCGACTTCTCAAGACTTGGGACAAGTGACTTCTCAAGACTTGGGACAAGTGACTTCTCAAGACTTGGGACAAGGGCTTCTCAAGACTTGGGACGAGTGACTTCTCAAGACTTGGGACAAGTGACTTCTGAAGACTTGGGACAAGGACTTCTCAAGGCTTGGGACAAGTAACTTCTCAAGACTTGGGAGTCTAGTCGTGATAGGAATGGTACAGGTCAAATTTAGAAGAAAAAATTTCAAATTTTTCGAAAAATCAAAAAACGCTGCAAACCTTCTGAAATGCGCACAAAACCAAAAATTTTCGGAAAATTCGGAAAAAAATTAAAAGTTGAAAATTTTCAAAAATTCTTAGTTTTGTGCGCTTTTTGGACGATTTGCCACGTTTTTCGATTTTTCGAAAAATTTGATTTTTCTCAAAGGGGTACCCCTTTGAGAATTTTCAAAAATTTTCGAAATTTTAAAAAAATTAAAAACGGCTGCAAATGGCGTGAAACGCGAAGAAAACTAAGAATTTTCGAAATTTTCGACAACAATTTTGAATTCAGCAAAGACGGGTGAGGCACAGCCCTAAACAAGCAGTGAAGACTTCGGACAAGAACTTCTCAAGACTTGGGACAAGAACTTCTCAAGACTTGGGACGAGTGACTTCTCAAGACTTGGGACACGAACTTTTCAAGACTTGGGACAAGAACGTCTCAAGACTTGGGACAAGTGACTTCTCAAGACTTGGGACAAGTGACTTCTCAAGACTTGGGACACGCACTTCTCAAGACTTGGGACGAGTGACTACTCAAGACTTGGGACAAGTGACTTCTCAAGACTTGGGACAAGAACTTCTCAAGAGTTGGGACACGCACTTCTCAAGACTTGGGACAAGTGCCTTCTCAAGACTTGGGACACGCACTTCTCAAGACTTGGGACGAGTGACTTCTCAAGACTTGGGACAAGAACTTCTCAAGACTTGGGACAAGTGACTTCTCAAGACTTGGGACAAGTGACTTCTTAAGACTTGGGACACGCACTTCTCAAGACTTGGGACAAGTGACTTCTCAAGACTTGGCACAAGTGACTTCTCAAGACTTGGGACAAGGACGTCTCAAGACTTGGGACAAGTCACTTCTCAAGACTTGGGAGTCTAGTCCTGATAAGGATGGGACAGATCAAATTTAGAAGAAAATTTTTTAAATTTTTCGAAAAATCAGAAAACGCTGCAAACCTTCTGAAATACGCACAAAACCAAAAATTTTCGGAAAATTCGGAAAAAATTAAAAGTTGAAAATTTTCAAAATTTCTTAGTTTTGTGCGCTTTTTGGACGATTTGCCACGTTTTTCGATTTTTCGAAATTTTTCGAAAAATTTGAAATTTCTCAAAGGGGTACCCCTTTGAGAATTTTCAAAAATCTTCGTAAAATTTAAAAAAATTAAAAACGACTGCAAATGGCGTGAAACGCGAAGAAAACTAAGAATTTTCGAAATTTTCGACAACAATTTTGAATTCAGCAAAGACGGGTGAGGCACAGCCCTAAACAAGCAGAGAAGACTTCGGACAAGAACTTCTCAAGACTTGGGACAAGAACTTCTCAAGACTTGGGACAAGTGACTTCTCAAGACTTGGGAGTCTAGTCGTGATAGGAATGGTACAGGTCAAATTTAGAAGAAAAAATTTCAAATTTTTCGAAAAATCAAAAAACGCTGCAAACCTTCTGAAATGCGCACAAAACCAAATATTTTCGGAAAATTCGGAAAAAATTAAAAGTTGAAAATTTTCAAAAATTCTTAGTTTTGTGCGCTTTTTGGACGATTTGCCACGTTTTTCGATTTTTCGAAATTTTTCGAAAAATTTGAAATTTCTCAAAGGGGTACCCCTTTGAGAATTTTCAAAAATTTTCGAAATTTTAAAAAAATTAAAAACGGCTGCAAATGGCGTGAAACGCGAAGAAAACTAAGAATTTTCGATATTTTCGACAACAATTTTGAATTCAGCAAAGACGGGTGAGGCACAGCCCTAAACAAGCAGAGAAGACTTCGGACAAGAACTTCTCACGACTTGGGACAAGAACTTCTCAAGACTTGGGACGAGTGACTTCTCAAGACTTGGGACACGAACTTCTCAAGACTTGGGACAAGAACTTCTCAAGACTTGGCACAAGTGACTTCTCAAGACTTGGGACAAGAACTTCTCAAGACTTGGGACGAGTGACTTCTCAAGACTTGGGACGAGTGACTTCCCAAGACTTGGGACACGCACTTCTCAAGACTTGGGACAAGTGACTTCTCAAGACTTGGGACACGCACTTCTCAAGGCTTGGGACAAGTGACTTCTCAAGACTTGGGACAAGCGACTTCTCAAGACTTGGGACAAGTGACTTCTCAAGACTTGGGACAAGTGACTTCTCAAGACTTGGGACAAGGACTTCTCAAGACTTGGGACGAGTGACTTCTCAAGACTTGGGACAAGTGACTTCTCAAGACTTGGGACAAGGACTTCTCAAGGCTTGGGGCAAGTAACTACTCAAGACTTGGGACAAGTAACTTCTCAAGACTTGGGACACGCACTTCTCAAGGCTTGGGACAAGTGACTTCTCAAGACTTGGGACACGCACTTCTCAAGGCTTGGGACAAGTGACTTCTCAAGACTTGGGACAAGCGACTTCTCAAGACTTGGGACAAGTGACTTCTCAAGACTTGGGACAAGTGACTTCTCAAGACTTGGGACAAGGACTTCTCAAGACTTGGGACGAGTGACTTCTCAAGACATGGGACAAGTGACTTCTCAAGACTTGGGCAAGAACTTCTCAAGACTTGGGACAAGTGACTTCTCAAGACTTGGGACAAGAACTTCTCAAGACTTGCGACGAGTGACTTCTCAAGACTTGGGACACGCACTTCTCAAGACTTGGGACGAGTGACTACTCAAGACTTGGGACAAGAACTTCTCAAGAGTTGGGACACGCACTTCTCAAGACTTGGGACAAGTGACTTCTCAAGACTTGGGACACGCACTTCTCAAGACTTGGGACGAGTGACTTCTCAAGACTTGGCACAAGTGACTTCTCAAGACTTGGGACAAGGACGTCTCAAGACTTGGGACAAGTGACTTCTCAAGACTTGGGAGTCTAGTCGTGATAGGAATGGTACAGGTCAAATTTAGAAGAAAAAATTTCAAATTTTTCGAAAAATCAAAAAACGCTGCAAACCTTCTGAAATGCGCACAAAACCAAAAATTTTCGGAAAATTCGGAAAAAAATTAAAAGTTGAAAATTTTCAAAAATTCTTAGTTTTGTGCGCTTTTTGGACGATTTGCCACGTTTTTCGATTTTTCGAAATTTTTCGAAAAATTTGAAATTTCTCAAAGGGGTACCCCTTTGAGAATTTTCAAAAATTTTCGAAATTTTAAAAAAATTAAAAACGGCTGCAAATGGCGTGAAACGCGAAGAAAACTAAGAATTTTCGAAATTTTCGACAACAATTTTGAATTCAACAAAGACGGGTGAGGCACAGCCCTAAACAAGCAGAGAAGACTTCGGACAAGAACTTCTCAAGACTTGGGACACGAACTTCTCAAGACTTGGGACGAGAGACTTCTCAAGACTTGGGACACGAACTTCTCAAGACTTGGGACAAGAACGTCTCAAGACTTGGGACAAGTGACTCCTCAAGACTTGGGACACGCACTTCTCAAGACTTGGGACGAGTGACTTCTCAAGACTTGGGACAAGTAACTTCTCAAGACTTGGGACAAGAACTTCTCAAGACTTGGGACAAGTGACTTCTCAAGACTTGGGACACGCACTTCTCAAGACTTGGGACGAGTGACTTCTCAAGACATGGGACAAGTGACTTCTCAAGACTTGGGACAAGAACTTCTCAAGACTTGGGACGAGTGACTTCTCAAGACTTGGGACACGCACTTCTCAAGACTTGGGACGAGTGACTACTCAAGACTTGGGACAAGAACTTCTCAAGAGTTGGGACACGCACTTCTCAAGACTTGGGACAAGTGACTTCTCAAGACTTGGGACACGCACTTCTCAAGACTTGGGACGAGTGACTTCTCAAGACTTGGGACAAGAACTTCTCAAGACTTGGGACAAGTGACTTGTCAACACTTGGGACAAGTGACTTCTCAAGACTTGGGACACGCACTTCTCAAGACTTGGGACAAGTGACTTCTCAAGACTTGGGACAAGTGACTTCTCAAGACTTGGGACAAGGACTTCTCAAGGCTTGGGACAAGTAACTTCTCAAGACTTGGGAGTCTAGTCGTGATAGGAATGGTTCAGGTCAAATTTAGAAGAAAAAATTTCAAATTTTTCGCAAAATCAAAAAACGCTGCAAACCTTCTGAAATGCGCACAAAACCAAAAATTTTCGGAAAATTCGGGAAAAAATTAAAAGTTGAAAATTTACAAAAATTCTTAGTTTTGTGCGCTTTTTGGACGATTTGCCACGTTTTTCGATTTTTCGAAATTTTTCGAAAAATTTGAAATTTCTCTTTGAGAATTTTCAAAATTTTTCGAAATTTTAAAAAAATTAAAAACGGCTTCAAATGGCGTGAAATGCGAAGAAAACTAAGAATTTTCGAAATTTTCGACAACAATTTTGAATTCAACAAAGACGGGTGAGGCACAGCCCTAAACAAGCAGAGAAGACTTCGGACAAGAACTTCTCAAGACTTGGGACACGAACTTCTCAAGACTTGGGACGAGTGACTTCTCAAGACTTGGGACACGAACTTCTCAAGACTTGGGACAAGAACGTCTCAAGACTTGGGACAAGTGACTCCTCAAGACTTGGGACAAGTGACTTCTCAAGACTTGGGACAAGAACTTCTCAAGACTTGGGACGAGTGACTTCTCAAGACTTGGGACGAGTGACTTCTCAAGACTTGGGACGAGTGACTTCCCAAGACTTGGGACATGCACTTCTCAAGACTTGGGACAAGTGACTTCTCAAGACTTGGGACACACACTTCTCAAGGCTTGGGACGAGTGACTTCTCAAGACTTGGGACAAGTGACTTCTCTAGTCTTGGGACAAGAACTTCTCAATACTTGCGACGAGTGACTTCTCAAGACTTGGGACACGCACTTCTCAAGACTTGGGACGAGTGACTACTCAAGACTTGGGACAAGAACTTCTCAAGTGTTGGGACACGCACTTCTCAAGACTTGGGACAAGTGACTTCTCAAGACTTGGGACACGCACTTCTCAAGACTTGGGACGAGTGACTTCTCAAGACTTGGGACAAGAACTTCTCAAGACTTGGGACAAGTGACTTCTCAAGACTTGGGACAAGTGACTTCTCAAGACTTGGGACACGCACTTCTCAAGACTTGGGACGAGTGACTTCTCAAGACTTGGCACAAGTGACTTCTCAAGACTTGGGACAAGGACGTCTCAAGACTTGGGACAAGTGACTTCTCAAGACTTGGGTGTCTAGTCGTGATAGGAATGGTACAGGTCAAATTTAGAAGAAAAAAATTCAAATTTTTCGAAAAATCAAAAAACGCTGCAAACCTTCCGAAATGCGCACAAAACCAAAAATTTTCGGAAAATTCGGAAAAAAATTAAAAGTTGAAAATTTTCAAAAATTCTTAGTTTTGTGCGCTTTTTGGACGATTTGCCACGTTTTTCGATTTTTCGAAATTTTTCGAAAATTTGAAATTTCTCAAAGGGGTACCCCTTTGAGAATTTTCAAAAATTTTCGTAAAATTTAAAAAAATTAAAAACGACTGCAAATGGCGTGAAACGCGAAGAAAACTAAGAATTTTCGAAATTTTCGACAACAATTTTGAATTCAGCAAAGACGGGTGAGGCACAGACCTAAACAAGCAGAGAAGACTTCGGACAAGAACTTCTCAAGACTTGGGACAAGAACTTCTCAAGACTTGGGACAAGTGACTTCTCAAGACTTGGGAGTCTAGTCGTGATAGGAATGGTACAGGTCAAATTTAGAAGAAAAAATTTCAAATTTTTCGAAAAATCAAAAAACGCTGCAAACCTTCTGAAATGCGCACAAAACCAAATATTTTCGGAAAATTCGGAAAAAAATTAAATTTGAAAATTTTCAAAAATTCTTAGTTTTGTGCGCTTTTTGGACGATTTGCCACGTTTTTCGATTTTTCGAAATTTTTCGAAAAATTTGAAATTTCTCAAAGGGGTACCCCTTTGAGAATTTTCAAAAATTTTCGAAATTTTAAAAAAATTAAAAACGGCTGCAAATGGCGTGAAACGCGAAGAAAACTAAGAATTTTCGATATTATCGACAACAATTTTGAATTCAGCAAAGACGGGTGAGGCACAGCCCTAAACAAGCAGAGAAGACTTCGGACAAGAACTTCTCAAGACTTGGGACAAGAACTTCTCAAGACTTGGGACGAGTGACTTCTCAAGACTTGGGACACGAACTTCTCAAGACTTGGGACAAGAACTTCTCAAGACTTGGCACAAGTGACTTCTCAAGACTTGGGACAAGAACTTCTCAAGACTTGGGACGAGTGACTTCTCAAGACTTGGGACGAGTGACTTCCCAAGACTTGGGACACGCACTTCTCAAGACTTGGGACAAGTGACTTCTCAAGACTTGGGACACGCACTTCTCAAGGCTTGGGACAAGTGACTTCTCAAGACTTGGGACAAGCGACTTCTCAAGACTTGGGACAAGTGACTTCTCAAGACTTGGGTCAAGTGACTTCTCAAGACTTGGGACAAGGACTTCTCAAGACTTGGGACGAGTGACTTCTCAAGACTTGGGACAAGTGACTTCTCAAGACTTGGGACAAGGACTTCTCAAGGCTTGGGACAAGTAACTTCTCAAGACTTGGGACAAGTAGCTTCTCAAGACTTGGGAGTCTAGTCGTGATAGGAATGGTACAGGTCAAATTTAGAAGAAAAAATTTCAAATTTTTCAAAAAATCAATAAACGCTGCAAACCTTCTGAAATGCGCACAAAACCAAATATTTTCGGAAAATTCGGAAAAAAATTAAAAGTTGAAAATTTTCAAAAATTCTTAGTTTTGTGCGCTTTTTGGACGATTTGCCACGTTTTTCGATTTTTCGAAATTTTTCGAAAAATTTGAAATTTCTCAAAGGGGTACCCCTTTGAGAATTTTCAAAAATTTTCGAAATTTTAAAAAAATTAAAAACGGCTGCAAATGGCGTGAAACGCGAAGAAAACTAAGAATTTTCGATATTATCGACAACAATTTTGAATTCAGCAAAGACGGGTGAGGCACAGCCCTAAACAAGCAGAGAAGACTTCGGACAAGAACTTCTCAAGACTTGGGACAAGAACTTCTCAAGACTTGGGACGAGTGACTTCTCAAGACTTGGGACACGAACTTCTCAAGACTTGGGACAAGAACTTCTCAAGACTTGGCACAAGTGACTTCTCAAGACTTGGGACAAGAACTTCTCAAGACTTGGGACGAGTGACTTCTCAAGACTTGGGACGAGTGACTTCCCAAGACTTGGGACACGCACTTCTCAAGACTTGGGACAAGTGACTTCTCAAGACTTGGGACACGCACTTCTCAAGGCTTGGGACAAGTGACTTCTCAAGACTTCGGACAAGCGACTTCTCAAGACTTGGGACAAGTGACTTCTCAAGACTTGGGTCAAGTGACTTCTCAAGACTTGGGACAAGGACTTCTCAAGACTTGGGACGAGTGACTTCTCAAGACTTGGGACAAGTGACTTCTCAAGACTTGGGACAAGGACTTCTCAAGGCTTGGGACAAGTAACTTCTCAAGACTTGGGACAAGTAACTTCTCAAGACTTGGGAGTCTAGTCGTGATAGGAATGGTACAGGTCAAATTTAGAAGAAAAAATTTCAAATTTTTCAAAAAATCAATAAACGCTGCAAACCTTCTGAAATGCGCACAAAACCAAATATTTTCGGAAAATTCGGAAAAAAATTAAAAGTTGAAAATTTTCAAAAATTCTTAGTTTTGTGCGCTTTTTGGACGATTTGCCACGTTTTTCGATTTTTCGAAATTTTTCGAAAAATTTGAAATTTCTCAAAGGGGTACCCCTTTGAGAATTTTCAAAAATTTTCGAAATTTTAAAAAAATTAAAAACGGCTGCAAATGGCGTGAAACGCGAAGAAAACTAAGAATTTTCGATATTTTCGACAACAATTTTGAATTCAGCAAAGACGGGTGAGGCACAGCCCTAAACAAGCAGAGAAGACTTCGGACAAGAACTTCTCAAGACTTGGGACAAGAACTTCTCAAGACTTGGGACGAGTGACTTCTCAATGCTTGGGACACGAACTTCTCAAGACTTGGGACAAGAACGTCTCAAGACTTGGGACAAGTGACTTCTCAAGACTTGGGACACGCACTTCTCAAGACTTGGGACGAGTGACTACTCAAGACTTGGGACAAGTGACTTCTCAAGACTTGGGACAAGAACTTCTCAAGAGTTGGGAAACGCACTTCTCAAGACTTGGGACAAGTGACTTCTCAAGACTTGGGACACGCACTTCTCAAGACTTGGGACGAGTGACTTCTCAAGACTTGGGACAAGAACTTCTCAAGACTTGGGACAAGTGACTTCTCAAGACTTGGGACAAGTGACTTCTCAAGACTTGGGACACGCACTTCTCAAGACTTTTGACGAGTGACTTCTCAAGACTTGGCACAAGTGACTTCTCAAGACTTGGGACAAGGACGTCTCAAGACTTGGGACAAGTGACTTCTCAAGACTTGGGAGTCTAGTCGTGATAGGAATGGTACAGGTCAAATTTAGAAGAAAAAATTTCAATTTTTTCGAAAAATCAAAAAACGCTGCAAACCTTCTGAAATGCGCACAAAACCAAATATTTTCGGAAAATTCGGAAAAAAATTAAAAGTTGAAAATTTTCAAAAATTCTTAGTTTTGTGCGCTTTTTGGACGATTTGCCACGTTTTTCGATTTTTCGAAATTTTTCGAAAAATTTGAAATTTCTCAAAGGGGTACCCCTTTGAGAATTTTCAAAAATTTTCGAAATTTTAAAAAAATTAAAAACGGCTGCAAATGGCGTGAAACGCGAAGAAAACTAAGAATTTTCGATATTTTCGACAACAATTTTGAATTCAGCAAAGACGGGTGAGGCACAGCCCTAAACAAGCAGAGAAGACTTCGGACAAGAACTTCTCAAGACTTGGGACAAGAACTTCTCAAGACTTGGGACGAGTGACTTCTCAAGACTTGGGACACGAACTTCTCAAGACTTGGGACAAGAACTTCTCAAGACTTGGCACAAGTGACTTCTCAAGACTTGGGGCAAGAACTTCTCAAGACTTGGGACGAGTGACTTCTCAAGACTTGGGACGAGTGACTTCCCAAGACTTGGGACACGCACTTCTCAAGACTTGGGACAAGTTACTTCTCAAGACTTGGGACACACACTTCTCAAGGCTTGGGACGAGTGACTTCTCAAGGCTTGGGACACGAACTTCTCAAGACTTGGGACAAGAACTTCTCAAGACTTGGCACAAGTGACTTCTCAAGACTTGGGACAAGAACTTCTCAAGACTTGGGACGAGTGACTTCTCAAGACTTGGGACGAGTGACTTCCCAAGACTTGGGACATGCACTTCTCAAGACTTGGGACAAGTGACTTCTCAAGACTTGGGACACACACTTCTCAAGGCTTGGGACGAGTGACTTCTCAAGACTTGGGACACGAACTTCTCAAGACTTGGGACAAGAACGTCTCAAGACTTGGGACAAGTGACTTCTCAAGACTTGTTACAAGTGACTTCTCAAGACTTGGGACACCCACTTCTCAAGACTTGGGACGAGTGACTACTCAAGACTTGGGACAAGTGACTTCTCAAGACTTGGGACAAGAACTTCTCAAGTGTTGGGACACGCACTTCTCAAGACTTGGGACAAGTGACTTCTCAAGACTTGGGACACGCACTTCTGAAGACTTGGGACGAGTGACTTCTCAAGACTTGGGACAAGTGACTTCTCAAGACTTGGGACACGCACTTCTCAAGACTTGGGACGAGTGACTTCTCAAGACTTGGCACAAGTGACTTCTCAAGACTTGGGACACGCACTTCTCAAGACTTGGGACAAGTGACTTCTCAAGACTTGGGACACGCACTTCTCAAGACTTGGGACGAGTGACTTCTCAAGACTTGGGACAAGAACTTCTCAAGACTTGGGACAAGTGACTTCTCAACACTTGGGACAAGTGACTTCTCAAGACTTGGGACACGCACTTCTCAAGACTTGGGACGAGTGACTTCTCAAGACTTGGGACAAGTGACTTCTCAAGACTTGGGACAAGGACTTCTCAAGGCTTGGGACAAGTAACTTCTCAAGACTTGGGAGTCTAGTCGTGATAGGAATGGTACAGGTCAAATTTAGAAGAAAAAATTTCAAATTTTTCGAAAAATCAAAAAACGCTGCAAACCTTCTGAAATGCGCACAAAACCAAAAATTTTCGGAAAATTCGGGAAAAAATTAAAAGTTGAAAATTTTCAAAAATTCTTAGTTTTGTGCGCTTTTTGGACGATTTGCCACGTATTTCGATTTTTCGAAATTTTTCGAAAAATTTGAAATTTCTCAAAGGGAATTTGAGAATTTTCAAAAATTTTCGAAATTTTAAAAAAAATTAAAAACGGCTTCAAATGGCGTGAAACGCGAAGAAAACTAAGAATTTTCGAAATTTTCGACAACAATTTTGAATTCAACAAAGACGGGTGAGGCACAGCCCTAAACAAGCAGAGAAGACTTCGGACAAGAACTTCTCAAGACTTGGGACACGAACTTCTCAAGACTTGGGACGAGTGACTTCTCAAGACTTGGGACACGAACTTCTCAAGACTTGGGACAAGAACGTCTCAAGACTTGGGACAAGTGACTCCTCAAGACTTGGGACACGCACTTCTCAAGACTTGGGACGAGTGACTTCTCAAGACTTGGGACAAGTAACTTCTCAAGACTTGGGACAAGAACTTCTCAAGACTTGGGACAAGTGACTTCTCAAGACTTGGGACACGCACTTCTCAAGACTTGGGACGAGTGACTTCTCAAGACATGGGACAAGTGACTTCTCAAGACTTGGGCAAGAACTTCTCAAGACTTGGGACAAGTGACTTCTCTAGACTTGGGACAAGAACTTCTCAAGACTTGCGACGAGTGACTTCTCAAGACTTGGGACACGCACTTCTCAAGACTTGGGACGAGTGACTACTCAAGACTTGGGACAAGAACTTCTCAAGTGTTGGGACACGCACTTCTCAAGACTTGGGACAAGTGACTTCTCAAGACTTGGGACACGCACTTCTCAAGACTTGGGACGAGTGACTTCTCAAGACTTGGGACAAGAACTTCTCAAGACTTGGGACAAGTGACTTCTCAAGACTTGGGACACGCACTTCTCAAGACTTGGGACACGCACTTCTCAAGACTTGGGACGAGTGACTTCTCAAGACTTGGCACAAGTGACTTCTCAAGACTTGGGACAAGGACGTCTCAAGACTTGGGACAAGTGACTTCTCAAGACTTGGGTGTCTAGTCGTGATAGGAATGGTACAATTCAAATTTAGAAGAAAAAATTTCAAATTTTTCGAAAAATCAAAAAACGCTGCAAACCTTCCGAAATGCGCACAAAACCAAAAATTTTCGGAAAATTCGGAAAAAAATTAAAAGTTGAAAATTTTCAAAAATTCTTAGTTTTGTGCGCTTTTTGGACGATTTGCCACGTTTTTCGATTTTTCGAAATTTTTCGAAAATTTGAAATTTCTCAAAGGGGTACCCCTTTGAGAATTTTCAAAAATTTTCGTAAAATTTAAAAAAATTAAAAACGACTGCAAATGGCGTGAAACGCGAAGAAAACTTAGAATTTTCGAAATTTTCGACAACAATTTTGAATTCAGCAATGACGGGTGAGGCACAGACCTAAACAAGCAGAGAAGACTTCGGACAAGAACTTCTCAAGACTTGGGACAAGAACTTCTCAAGACTTGGGACAAGTGACTTCACAAGACTTGGGAGTCTAGTCGTGATAGGAATGGTACAGGTCAAATTTAGAAGAAAAAATTTCAAATTTTTCGAAAAATCAAAAAACGCTGCAAATCTTCTGAAATGCGCACAAAACCAAATGTTTTCGGAAAATTCGAAAAAAAATTAAATTTGAAAATTTTCAAAAATTCTTAGTTTTGTGCGCTTTTTGGACGATTTGCCACGTTTTTCGATTTTTCAAAATTTTTCGATATTTTAAAAAAATTAAAAACGGCTGCAAATGGCGTGAAACGCGAAGAAAACTAAGAATTTTCGATATTTTCGACAACAATTTTGAATTCAGCAAAGACGGGTGAGGCACAGACCTAAACAAGCAGAGATGACTTCGGACAAGAACTTCTCAAGACTTGGGACAAGAACTTCTCAAGACTTGGGACGAGTGACTTCTCAAGACTTGGGACACGAACTTCTCAAGACTTGGGACAACAACTTCTCAAGACTTGGCACAAGTGACTTCTCAAGACTTGGGACAAGAACTTCTCAAGACTTGGGACGAGTGACTTCTCAAGACTTGGGACGAGTGACTTCCCAAGACTTGGGACACGCACTTCTCAAGACTTGGGACACGCACTTCTCAACTCTTGGGACAAGTGACTTCTCAAGACTTGGGACAAGCGACTTCTCAAGACTTGGGACAAGTGACTTCTCAAGACTTGGGACAAGTGACTTCTCAAGACTTGGGACAAGGGCTTCTCAAGACTTGGGACGAGTGACTTCTCAAGACTTGGGACAAGTGACTTCTCAAGACTTGGGACAAGGACTTATCAAGGCTTGGGACAAGTAACTTGTCAAGACTTGGGAGTCTAGTCGTGATAGGAATGGTACAGGTCAAATTTAGAAGAAAAAATTTCAAATTTTTCAAAAAATCAAAAAACGCTGCAAACCTTCTGAAATGCGCACAAAACCAAAAATTTTCGGAAAATTCGGAAAAAAATTAAAAGTTGAAAATTTTCAAAATTTCTTAGTTTTGTGCGCTTTTTGGACGATTTGCCACGTTTTTCGATTTTTCGAAATTTTTCGAAAAATTTGAAATTTCTCAAAGGGGTACCCCTTTGAGAATTTTCAAAAATTTTCGAAATTTTAATAAAATTAAAAACGGCTGCAAATGGCGTGAAACGCGAAGAAAACTAAGAATTTTCGAAATTTTCGACAACAATTTTGAATTCAACAAAGACGGGTGAGGCACAGCCCTAAACAAGCAGAGAAGACTTCGGACAAGAACTTCTCAAGACTTGGGACAAGAACTTCTCAAGACTTGGGACGAGTGACTTCTCAAGACTTGGGACACGAACTTCTCAAGACTTGGGACAAGAACGTCTCAAGACTTGGGACACGTGACTCCTCAAGACTTGGGACACGCACTTCTCAAGACTTGGGACGAGTGACTTCTCAAGACTTGGGGCAAGTAACTTCTCAAGACTTGGGACAAGAACTTCTCAAGACTTGGGACGAGTGACTTCTCAAGACTTGGGACACGAACTTCTCAAGTCTTGGGAAAAGAACGTCTCAAGACTTGGGACAAGTGACTTCTCAAGACTTGGGACAAGTGACTTCTCAAGACTTGGGACACGCACTTCTCAAGACTTGGGACGAGTGACTACTCAAGACTTGGGACAAGTGACTTCTCAAGACTTGGGACAAGAACTTCTCAAGAGTTGGGACACGCACTTCTCAAGACTTGGGACAAGTGACTTCTCAAGACTTGGGACACGCACTTCTCAAGACTTGGGACGAGTGACTTCTCAAGACTTGGGACAAGAACTTCTCAAGACTTGGGACAAGTGACTTCTCAAGACTTGGGACAAGTGACTTCTCAAGACTTGGGACACGCACTTCTCAAGACTTGGGACGAGTGACTTCTCAAGACTTGGGACAAGTGACTTCTCAAGACTTGGGACGAGTGACTACTCAAGACTTGGGACAAGTGACTTCTCAAGACTTGGGACAAGAACTTCTCAAGAGTTGGGAAACGCACTTCTCAAGACTTGGGACAAGTGACTTCTCAAGACTTGGGACACGCACTTCTCAAGACTTGGGACGAGTGACTTCTCAAGACTTGGGACAAGAACTTCTCAAGACTTGGGACAAGTGACTTCTCAAGACTTGGGACAAGTGACTTCTCAAGACTTGGGACACGCACTTCTCAAGACTTTTGACGAGTGACTTCTCAAGACTTGGCACAAGTGACTTCTCAAGACTTGGGACAAGGACGTCTCAAGACTTGGGACAAGTGACTTCTCAAGACTTGGGAGTCTAGTCGTGATAGGAATGGTACAGGTCAAATTTAGAAGAAAAAATTTCAAATTTTTCGAAAAATCAAAAAACGCTGCAAACCTTCTGAAATGCGCACAAAACCAAATATTTTCGGAAAATTCGGAAAAAAATTAAAAGTTGAAAATTTTCAAAAATTCTTAGTTTTGTGCGCTTTTTGGACGATTTGCCACGTTTTTTGATTTTTCGAAATTTTTCGAAAAATTTGAAATTTCTCAAAGAATTTTCAAAAATTTTCGAAATTTTAAAAAAATTAAAAACGGCTGCAAATGGCGTGAAACGCGAAGAAAACTAAGAATTTTCGATATTTTCGACAACAATTTTGAATTCAACAAAGACGGGTGAGGCACAGCCCTAAACAAGCAGAGAAGACTTCGGACAAGAACTTCTCAAGACTTGGGACAAGAACTTCTCAAGACTTGGGACGAGTGACTTCTCAAGACTTGGGACACGAACTTCTCAAGACTTGGGACAAGAACTTCTCAAGACTTGGCACAAGTGACTTCTCAAGACTTGGGACAAGAACTTCTCAAGACTTGGGACGAGTGACTTCTCAAGACTTGGGACGAGTGACTTCCCAAGACTTGGGACACGCACTTCCCAAGACTTGGGACAAGTGACTTCTCAAGACTTGGGACACACACTTCTCAAGGCTTGGGACGAGTGACTTCTCAAGACTTGGGACACGAATTTCTCAAGACTTGGGACAAGAACGTCTCAAGACTTGGGACAAGTGACTTCTCAAGACTTGTTACAAGTGACTTCTCAAGACTTGGGACACGCACTTCTCAAGACTTGGGACGAGTGAATACTCAAGACTTGGGACAAGTGACTTCCCAAGACTTGGGACAAGAACTTCTCAAGAGTTGGGACACGCACTTCTCAAGACTTGGGACAAGTGACTTCTCAAGACTTGGGACACGCACTTCTCAAGACTTGGGACGAGTGACTTCTCAAGACTTGGGACAAGAACTTCTCAAGACTTGGGACAAGTGACTTCTCAAGACTTGGGACAAGTGACTTCTCAAGACTTGGGACACGCACTTCTCAAGACTTGGGACGAGTGACTTCTCAAGACTTGGCACAAGTGACTTCTCAAGACTTGGGACAAGGACGTCTCAAGACTTGGGACAAGTGACTTCTCAAGACTTGGGAGTCTAGTCGTGATAGGAATGGTACAGGTCAAATTTAGAAGAAAAAATTTCAAATTTTTCGAAAAATCAAAAAACGTTGCAAACCTTCGAAATGCGCACAAAACCAAAAATTTTCGGAAAATTCGGAAAAAATTAAAAGTTGAAAATTTTCAAAATTTCTTAGTTTTGTGCGCTTTTTGGACGATTTGCCACGTTTCTCGATTTTTCGAAATTTTTCGAAAAATTTGAAATTTCTCAAAGGGGTACCCCTTTGAGAATTTTCAAAAATTTTCGAAATTTTAAAAAATTAAAAACGGCTGCAAATGGCGTGAAACGCGAAGAAAACTAAGAATTTTCGAAATTTTCGACAACAATTTTGAATTCAGCAAAGACGGGTGAGGCACAGCCCTAAACAAGCAGAGAAGACTTCGGACAAGAACTTCTCAAGACTTGGGACAAGAACTTCTCAAGACTTGGGACGAGTGACTTCTCAAGACTTGGGACACGAACTTCTCAAGACTTGGGACAAGAACGTCTCAAGACTTGGGACAAGTGACTTCTCAAGACTTGGGACAAGTGACTTCTCAAGACTTGGGACACGCACTTCTCAAGACTTGGGACGAGTGACTACTCAAGACTTGGGACAAGTGACTTCTCAAGACTTGGGACAAGAACTTCTCAAGAGTTGGGAAACGCACTTCTCAAGACTTGGGACAAGTGACTTCTCAAGACTTGGGACACGCACTTCTCAAGACTTGTTACAAGTGACTTCTCAAGACTTGGGACAAGAACTTCTCAAGACTTGGGACAAGTGACTTCTCAAGACTTGGGACAAGTGACTTCTCAAGACTTGGGACACGCACTTCTCAAGACTTTTGACGAGTGACTTCTCAAGACTTGGCACAAGTGACTTCTCAAGACTTGGGACAAGGACGTCTCAAGACTTGGGACAAGTGACTTCTCAAGACTTGGGAGTCTAGTCGTGATAGGAATGGTACAGGTCAAATTTAGAAGAAAAAATTTCAAATTTTTCGAAAAATCAAAAAACGCTGCAAACCTTCTGAAATGCGCACAAAACCAAATATTTTCGGAAAATTCGGAAAAAAATTAAAAGTTAAAAATTTTCAAAAATTCTTAGTTTTGTGCGCTTTTTGGACGTTTGCCACGTTTTTTGATTTTTCCAAATTTTTCGAAAAATTTGAAATTTCTCAAAGGGGTACCCCTTTGAGAATTTTCAAAATTTTTCGAAATTTTAAAAAAATTAAAAACGGCTGCAAATGGCGTGAAACGCGAAGAAAACTAAGAATTTTCGATATTTTCGACAACAATTTTGAATTCAGCAAAGACGGGTGAGGCACAGCCCTAAACAAGCAGAGAAGACTTCGGACAAGAACTTCTCAAGACTTGGGACAAGAACTTCTCAAGACTTGGGACGAGTGACTTCTCAAGACTTGGGACACGAACTTCTCAAGACTTGGGACAAGAACTTCTCAAGACTTGGCACAAGTGACTTCTCAAGACTTGGGACAAGAACTTCTCAAGACTTGGGACGAGTGATTTCTCAAGACTTGGGACGAGTGACTTCCCAAGACTTGGGACACGCACTTCTCAAGACTTGGGACAAGTGACTTCTCAAGATTGGGACACACACTTCTCAAGGCTTGGGACGAGTGACTTCTCAAGACTTGGGACACGAACTTCTCAAGACTTGGGACAAGAACGTCTCAAGACTTGGGAAAAGTGACTTCTCAAGACTTGTTACAAGTGACTTCTCAAGACTTCGGACACGCACTTCTCAAGACTTGGGACGAGTGAATACTCAAGACTTGGGACAAGTGACTTCTCAAGACTGGGACAAGAACTTCTCAAGAGTTGGGACACGCACTTCTCAAGACTTGGGACAAGTGACTTCTCAAGACTTGGGACACGCACTTCTGAAGACTTGGGACGAGTGACTTCTCAAGACTTGGGACAAGAACTTCTCAAGACTTGGGACAAGTGACTTCTCAAGACTTGGGACAAGTGACTTCTCAAGACTTGGGACACGCACTTCTCAAGACTTGGGACGAGTGACTTCTCAAGACTTGGCACAAGTGACTTCTCAAGACTTGGGACAAGGACGTCTCAAGACTTGGGACAAGTGACTTCTCAAGACTTGGGAGTCTAGTCGTGATAGGAATGGTACAGGTCAAATTTAGAAGAAAAAATTTCAAATTTTTCGAAAAATCAAAAAACGCTGCAAACCTTCTGAAATGCGCACAAAACCAAAAATTTTCGGAAAATTCAAAAAAAAATTAAAAGTTGAAAATTTCAAAAATTCTTAGTTTTGTGCGCTTTTTGGACGATTTGCCACGTTTTTCGATTTTTCGAAATTTTTCGAAAAATTTGAAATTTCTCAAAGGGGTACCCCTTTGAGAATTTTCAAAAATTTTCGAAATTTTAAAAAAATTAAAAACGGCTGCAAATGGCATGAAACGCGAAGAAAACTAAGAATTTTCGAAATTTTCGACAACAATTTTGAATTCAACAAAGACGGGTGAGGCACAGCCCTAAACAAGCAGAGAAGACTTCGGACAAGAACTTCTCAAGACTTGGGACAAGAACTTCTCAAGACTTGGGACGAGTGAATTCTCAAGACTTGGGACACGAACTTCTCAAGACTTGGGACAAGAACTTCTCAAGACTTGGCACAAGTGACTTCTCAAGACTTGGGACAAGAACTTCTCAAGACTTGGGACGAGTGACTTCTCAAGACTTGGGACGAGTGACTTCCCAAGACTTGGGACACGCACTTCTCAAGACTTGGGACAAGTGACTTCTCAAGGCTTGGGACACACACTTCTCAAGGCTTGGGACGAGTGACTTCTCAAGACTTGGGACACGAACTTCTCAAGACTTGGGACAAGAACGTCTCAAGACTTGGGACAAGTGACTTCTCAAGACTTGTTACAAGTGACTTCTCAAGACTTGGGACACGCACTTCTCAAGACTTGGGACGAGTGACTACTCAAGACTTGGGACAAGTGACTTCTCAAGACTTGGGACAAGAACTTCTCAAGAGTTGGGACAAGCACTTCTCAAGACTTGGGACAAGTGACTTCTCAAGACTTGGGACACGCACTTCTGAAGACTTGGGACGAGTGACTTCTCAAGACTTGGGACAAGTGACTTCTCAAGACTTGGGACACGCACCTCTCAAGACTTGGGACGAGTGACTTCTCAAGACTTGGCACAAGTGACTTCTCAAGACTTGGGACAAGGACGTCTCAAGACTTGGGACAAGTGACTTCTCAAGGCTTGGGAGTCTAGTCGTGATAGGAATGGTACAGGTCAAATTTAGAAGAAAAAATTTCAAATTTTTCGAAAAATCAAAAAACGCTGCAAACCTTCTGAAATGCGCACAAAACCAAAAATTTTCGGAAAATTCGGAAGAAAAATTAAAAGTTGAAAATTTTCAAAAATTCTTAGTTTTGTGCGCTTTTTGGACGATTTGCCACGTTTTTCGATTTTTCGAAATTTTTCGAAAAATTTGAAATTTCTCAAAAGGGGTACCCCTTTGAGAATTTTCAAAAATTTTCGAAATTTTAAAAAAATTAAAAACGGCTGCAAATGGCGTGAAACGCGAAGAAAACTAAGAATTTTCGATATTTTCGACAACAATTTTGAATTCAGCAAAGACGGGTGAGGCACAGCCCTAAACAAGCAGAGAAGACTTCGGACAAGAACTTCTCAAGACTTGGGACAAGAACTTCTCAAGACTTGGGTCGAGTGACTTCTCAAGACTTGGGACACGAACTTCTCAAGACTTGGGACAAGAACTTCTCAAGACTTGGCACAAGTGACTTCTCAAGACTTGGGACAAGAACTTCTCAAGACTTGGGACGAGTGACTTCTCAAGACTTGGGACGAGTGACTTCCCAAGACTTGGGACACGCACTTCTCAAGACTTGGGACAAGTGACTTCTCAAGACTTGGGACACGCACTTCTCAAGGCTTGGGCCAAGTGACTTCTCAAGACTTGGGACAAGCGACTTCTCAAGACTTGGGACAAGTGACTTCTCAAGACTTGGGACAAGTGACTTCTCAAGACTTGGGACAAGGACTTCTGAAGACTTGGGACGAGTGACTTCTCAAGACTTGGCACAAGTGACTTCTCAAGACTTGGGACAAGGACTTCTCAAGGCTTGGGACAAGTAACTTCTCAAGACTTGTGAGTCTAGTCCTGATAGGGATGGGACAGATCAAATTTAGAAGAAAATTTTTTTAAATTTTTCGAAAAATCAGAAAACGCTGCAAACCTTCTGAAATGCGCACAAAACCAAAAATTTTCGGAAAATTCGGAAAAAATTAAAAGTTGAAAATTTTCAAAAATTCTTAGTTTTGTGCGCTTTTTGGACGATTTGCCACGTTTTCCGATTTTTCGAAATTTTTCGAAAAATTTGAAATTTCTCAAAAATTTTCGAAATTTTAAAAAAATTAAAAACGGCTGCAAATGGCGTGAAACGCGAAGAAAACTAAGAATTTTCGAAATTTTCGACAACATTTTTGAATTCAGCAAAGACGGGTGAGGCACAGCCCTAAACAAGCAGAGAAGACTTCGGACAAGAACTTCTCAAGACTTGGGACACGAACTTCTGAAGACTTGGGACAAGAACGTCTCAAGACTTGGGACAAGTGACTTCTCAAGACTTGGGACACGCACTTCTCAAGACTTGGGACGAGTGACTTCTCAAGACTTGGGACAAGTAACTTCTCAAGACTTGGGACAAGAACTTCTCAAGACTTGGGACAAGTGACTTCTCAAGACTTGGGACACGCACTTCTCAAGGCTTGGGACAAGTGACTTCTCAAGACTTGGGACAAGCGACTTCTCAAGACTTGGGACAAGGACTTCTCAAGACTTAGGACAAGAACTTCTCAAGACTTGGGACGAGTGACTTCTCAAGACTTGGGACGAGTGACTTCCCAAGACTTGGGACACGCACTTCTCAAGACTTGGGACAAGCGACTTCTCAAGACTTGGGACAAGTGACTTCTCATGACTTGGGACAAGTGACTTCTCAAGACTTGGGACAAGGACTTCTCAAGACTTGGGACGAGTGACTTCTCAAGACTTGGGACATGTGACTTCTCAAGACTTTTGAAAAGGACGTCTCAAGACTTGGGACAAGTGACTTCTCAAGACTTGGGAGTCTAGTCGTGATAGGAATGGTACAGGTCAAATTTAGAAGAAAAAATTTCAAATTTTTCGAAAAATCAAAAAACGCTGCAAACCTTCTGAAATGCGCACAAAACCAAAAATTTTCGGAAAATTCGGAAAAAAATTAAAAGTTGAAAATTTTCAAAATTTCTTAGTTTTGTGCGCTTTTTGGACGATTTGCCACGTTTTTCGATTTTTCGAAATTTTTCGAAAAATTTGAAATTTCTCAAAGGGAGAATTTTCAAAAATTTTCGAAATTTAAAAAAATTAAAAACGGCTGCAAATGGCGTGAAACGCGAAGAAAACTAAGAATTTTCGAAATTTTCGACAACAATTTTGAATTCAGCAAAGACGGGTGAGGCACAGCCCTAAACAAGCAGAGAAGACTTCGGACAAGAACTTCTCAAGACTTGTGAGTCTAGTCCTGATAGGGATGGGACAGATCAAATTTAGAAGAAAATTTTTTTAAATTTTTCGAAAAATCAGAAAACGCTGCAAACCTTCTGAAATGCGCACAAAACCAAAAATTTTCGGAAAATTCGGAAAAAATTAAAAGTTGAAAATTTTCAAAAATTCTTAGTTTTGTGCGCTTTTTGGACGATTTGCCACGTTTTCCGATTTTTCGAAATTTTTCGAAAAATTTGAAATTTCTCAAAAATTTTCGAAATTTTAAAAAAAATAAAAACGGCTGCAAATGGCGTGAAACGCGAAGAAAACTAAGAATTTTCGAAATTTTCGACAACATTTTTGAATTCAGCAAAGACGGGTGAGGCACAGCCCTAAACAAGCAGAGAAGACTTCGGACAAGAACTTCTCAAGACTTGGGACACGAACTTCTCAAGATTTGGGACAAGAACGTCTCAAGACTTGGGACAAGTGACTTCTCAAGACTTGGGACACGCACTTCTCAAGACTTGGGACGAGTGACTTCTCAAGACTTGGGACAAGTAACTTCTCAAGACTTGGGACAAGAACTTCTCAAGACTTGGGACAAGTGACTTCTCAAGACTTGGGACACGCACTTCTCAAGGCTTGGGACAAGTGACTTCTCAAGACTTGGGACAAGCGACTTCTCAAGACTTGGGACAAGGACTTCTCAAGACTTAGGACAAGAACTTCTCAAGACTTGGGACGAGTGACTTCTCAAGACTTGGGACGAGTGACTTCCCAAGACTTGGGACACGCACTTCTCAAGACTTGGGACAAGCGACTTCTCAAGACTTGGGACAAGTGACTTCTCATGACTTGGGACAAGTGACTTCTCAAGACTTGGGACAAGGACTTCTCAAGACTTGGGACGAGTGACTTCTCAAGACTTAGGACAAGTGACTTCTCAAGACTTGGGAAAAGGACGTCTCAAGACTTGGGACAAGTGACTTCTCAAGACTTGGGAGTCTAGTCGTGATAGGAATGGTACAGGTCAAATTTAGAAGAAAAAATTTCAAATTTTTCGAAAAATCAAAAAACGCTGCAAACCTTCTGAAATGCGCACAAAACCAAAAATTTTCGGAAAATTCGGAAAAAAAATAAAAGTTGAAAATTTTCAAAATTTCTTAGTTTTGTGCGCTTTTTGGACGATTTGCCACGTTTTTCGATTTTTCGAAATTTTTCGAAAAATTTGAAATTTCTCAAAGGGAGAATTTTCAAAAATTTTCGAAATTTAAAAAAATTAAAAACGGCTGCAAATGGCGTGAAACGCGAAGAAAACTAAGAATTTTCGAAATTTTCGACAACAATTTTGAATTCAGCAAAGACGGGTGAGGCACAGCCCTAAACAAGCAGAGAAGACTTCGGACAAGAACTTCTCAAGACTTGGGACAAGAACTTCTCAAGACTTGGGACGAGTGACTTCTCAAGACTTGGGACACGAACTTCTCAAGACTTGGGACAAGAACTTCTCAAGACTTGGCACAAGTGACTTCTCAAGACTTGGGACAAGTGACTTCTCAAGACTTGGGACACGCACTTCTCAAGACTTGGGACGAGTGACTACTCAAGACTTGGGACAAGTGACTTCTCAAGACTTGGGACAAGCGACTTCTCAAGACTTGGGACAAGTGACTTCTCAAGACTTGGGACAAGTGACTTCTCAAGACTTGGGACGAGTGACTTCCCAAGACTTGGGACACGCACTTCTCAAGACTTGGGACACGCACTTCTCAAGGCTTGGGACAAGTGACTTCTCAAGACTTGGGACAAGCGACTTCTCAAGACTTGGGACAAGTGACTTCTCAAGACTTGGGACAAGTGACTTCTCAAGACTTGGGACAAGGACTTCTCAAGACTTGGGACGAGTGACTTCTCAAGACTTGGGACAAGTGACTTCTCAAGACTTGGGTCAAGGACTTCTCAAGGCTTGGGACAAGTTACTTCTCAAGACTTGGGATTCTAGTCCTGATAGGGATGGGACAGATCAAATTTAGAAGAAAAAAATTTCAAATTTTTTGAAAAATCAGAAAACGCTGCAAACCTTCTGCAATGCGAACAAAACCAAAAATTTTCGGAAAATTCGGAAAAAATTAAAAGTTGTAAATTTTCAAAAATTCTTAGTTTTCTGCGCTTTTTGGACGATTTGCCACGTTTTTAGATTTTTCGAAATTTTTCGAAAAATTTGAAATTTCTCAAAGGGGTACCCCTTTGAGAATTTTCAAAAATTTTCGAAATTTTAAAAAAATTAAAAACGGCTGCAAATGGCGTGAAACGCGAAGAAAACTAAGAATTTTCGAAATTTTCGACAACAATTTTGAATTCAGCAAAGACGGGTGAGGCACAGCCCTAAACAAGCAGAGAAGACTTCGGACAAGAACTTCTCAAGACTTGGGACAAGAACTTCTCAAGACTTGGGACGAGTGACTTCTCAAGACTTGCGACACGAACTTCTCAAGACTTGGGACAAGACGTCTCAAGACTTGGGACAAGTGACTTCTCAAGACTTGGGACACGCACTTCTCAAGACTTGGGACGAGTGACTTCTCAAGACTTGGGACAAGTAACTTCTCAAGACTTGGGACAAGAACTTCTCAAGACTTGGGACAAGTGACTTCTCAAGACTTGGGACACGCACTTCTCAAGGCTTGGGACAAGTGACTTCTCAAGACTTGGGACACGCACTTCTCAAGACTTCGGACAAGTGACTTCTCAAGACTTGGGACAAGTGACTTCTCAAGACTTGGGACAAGTGACTTCTCAAGACTTGGGACAGGTGACTTCTCAAGACTTGGGACACGCACTTCTCAAGTCTTGGGACAAGTAACTTCTCAAGACTTGGGACAAGTGACTTCTCAAGACTTGGGACACGCACTTCTCAAGACTTGAGACACCCATTTCTCAAGGCTTGGGACACGCACTTCTCAAGACTTGGGACAAGTGACTTCTCAAGACTTGGGACACGATCTTCTCAAGACTTGGGACAAGTGAATTCTCAAGACTTGGGACAAATGACTTCTCAAGGCTTGGGACAAGTGACTTCTCAAGACTTGTGACACGCACTTCTCAAGACTTGGGACAAGCGACTTCTCAAGACTTGGGACAAGTGACTTCTCAAGACTTGGGACACGCGCTTCTCAAGACTTGGGACGAGTGACTTCTCAAGATTTGGGACATGTAACTTCTCAAGACTTGGGACAAGAACTTCTCAAGACTTGGGACAAGTGACTTCTCAAGACTTGGGACAAGTAACTTCTCAAGACTTGGGACAAGTGACTTCTCAAGACTTGGGACACGCACTTCTCAAGACTTGGGACGAGTGACTTCTCAAGACTTGGGACAAGTGACTTCTCAAGACTTGGGACAAGAACTTCTCAAGACTTGGGACAAGTGACTTCTCAAGACTTGGGACAAGAACTTCTCAAGACTTGGGACGAGTGACTTCTCAAGATTTGGGACGAGTGACTTCTCAAGACTTGGGACAAGAACTTCTCAAGACTTGGGACAAGAACTTCTCAAGACTTGGGACAAGTGACTTCTCAAGTCTTGGGACAAGAACTTCTCAAGACTTTGGACGAGTGACTTCTCAAGACTTGGGACGAGTGACTTCTCAAGACTTGGGACAAGTGACTTCTCAAGACTTGGGACAAGAACTTCTCAAGACTTGGGACAAGGACTTCTCAAGGCTTGGGACAAGTAACTTCTCAAGACTTGGGAGTCTAGTCGTGATAGGAATGGTACAGGTCAAATTTAGAAGAAAAATTTTTAAATTTTTCGAAAAATCAAAAAGCGCTGCAAACCTTCTGAAATGCGCACAAAACCAAAACGTTTCGGAAAATTCGGAAAAAAATTAAAAGTTGAAAATTTTCAAAAATTCTTAGTTTTGTGCGCTTTTTGGACGATTTGCCACGTTTTTCAATTTTTCGAAATTTTAAAAAAATTAAAAACGGCTGCAAATGGCGTGAAACGCGAAGAAAACCAAGAATTTTCGAAATTTTCGAAAAAAATTTGAATTCAGCAAAGACGGGTGAGGCACAGCCCTAAACAAGCAGAGAAGACTTGGATCAAAAACTTCTCAAGACTTGGGACAAGTGACTTTTCAAGACTTGGGACGAGTGACTTCTCAAGACTCGGGACAAGAACTTCTCAAGACTTGGGACAAGAACTTCTCAAGACTTGGGACAAGTGACTTCTCAAGACTTGGGACAAGAACTTCTCAAGACTTGGGACGAGTTAATTCTCAAGACTTGGGACGAGTGACTTCTCAAGACTTGGGACGAGTGACTTCTCAAGACTTGGGACGAGTGACTTCTCAAGACTTGGGACAAGAACTTCTCAAGACTTGGGACAAGTGACTTCTCAAGATTTGGGACAAGTGACTTCTCACGACTTGGGACAAGTGACTTCTGAAGACTTATTACTTGCGGCTTCTCGCGTTTTGGGACATTCGACTTCTTACGATGCCTTGCAGAACCGGTCTGTGTCGGACTTATTCTGATGTGCTTTTTATTTGACGAACTTGGTCTGTGCATTCATCTGCAGAGAACTGAGTCCAGCAGAGGCCGGTTGGTGCAGACACCGAGGCAGGCAGCAACTGGGTGAGATAGTGGTTGACATCGGTAGTGACATTATGTGGCATTGCCGAGACTGGCATACATCTCTTTAGGAGACCTTTGAAATTTTAAGAATTTTCAAAATATTCAAAAAATCAAAAAATGCTGGAAATTGTCCAAAAGGCGCATAAGTAACTAGATGGCTTACCAAACCCGAAGGTTCATCACCGAATTAACCAAAGCCCTCGACCGGACCCTGTCCTGGGCCAACAAAATCCAGTTTCCTTCAACTCCTATCTCCCATAGATCCCGCCTCAGATTATCCTCCCATCTACGTCTAGGTCTCCCCAGCGGTCTCTTCCCTTTCAGGTTTCCCAACCAGTACCCGGTGCACACTTCTTGTCCCATCCATGCACGCTACATGCCCAGCCCATCTCATTCTTCTCGACTTAATCACCTTGACAATACTGGGGGAGTGCAGAATTTTTAAGCTCATTATGCAGTTTTCTCCATGCCCCTTCGTCTTCTCTCCTAGGCCCAAATATCCTCCTCAACACCCTGTTCTCAAACACCTGCAATCTGTGTTCCTCCCTGAGTGAGAGACCATGTTTCGCACCCATACAAAACAACAGGTAAGATTTTTGTTTTGTATACTTTAATTTTCAGGTTCTTAGAAATCAGACGGGAAGACAAATTATTTTGTACTGAGAAGTAGCAAGCATTTCCGGAACTTAGTCTCCTCCTAACTTCCTCATGAGTGTCATTTTGATTTGTTATTGTTGTTCCCAAGTATTTGAACTTTTTAACCCTTTCAAAGGACTTATTAGCTACCCTAAGATAATTTTGCCCGCCTGTCTTCTGATGACGAGATACTAACATGTACTTAGTTTTTTCTGAATTTACTTCTAGCCCCACCTGTCTGCTAGCCTCTAGTAAAACTTCTGCGTTCCTCTTTATTGTATTTATATCGTCCCCCAATAAATTAACATCATCAGCATATGCCAATATCTGATGTGTCCCATTCAATTGCAAACCCTCCTGCCTATCTTGGACTTTCCTGATGGCATATTCTAGCGCAAAGTTAAAGAGCAAGGGAGACAAAGCATCTCCTTGTTTTAGACCGTTCTGGATGGTAAATTACTCAGATAAATATCTACAGGTTTCATTTAAGCACATTTTATTACTCACTAGCTTCTTTGGTGTACCAAATTCAATAAGAATATTATATAACACTTCTCTCTTCACAGAGTCATAGGCTTTTTTGAAATCTATAAATAATTGATGTACGGTCCCACCGAACTCCCATTTTTTGTCTAGTATCTGACGAATGTAAAAGATCTGATCAATCGTTGATCTGTTTCGTCTGAACCCACACTGATTATCCCCAATAATTTCATTCGCATATGGGGTTAATCTTGCCAAAAGAATGTTTGATAGAATTTTGTATGAGGTTGATAGCAGCGAAATTCCTCAGTAATTACCACACTCAGTCTTGTCCCCCTTCTTATGAATAGGAATAATTATGGATTTCTTCCATTGTTGTGGCATCTCTTCCTTATCCCAAATTAACTGAATAAGCTTATGGATCCTCATATGCAACCCTATGCCACCTGCTTTAATTAATTCGGCTGGAATCTGATCAATTCCTGGAGATTTATAACTTTTCAACTTCCCAATGGCTAGTTCAACTTCATCTAAACTAGGTTCTGGCACTAACAGTTCAGCTGTATGCATTTTAATCAGTCTAATATCACCAGTCTCATGAACATTTAAGAGCTCGCTAGAGAAATTTTTCCACCTATTCACAATTTTTATTGGATCTGCAAGCAAATTGCCACGATCATCCTTTACCAAGTTGGTCTGGGGTTGATATCCGTTCTTAAAGTTTTTAATGTCTCTGTACAGGCCTCTGATATTTTTTTCCTCATTATTTGTCTCAAGTTCAGCAATTTTGCCCTTCAGGTATTCCCTTTTCTTATTCCTAAAAATTCTACTAGCCTCACGTCTCACGTTACATAGATTAGCCGCATTTGTTTTGTTTGGGTCCTGCAACCATTGAAATTTTGTTTGCTTCCTTCGATCTATTAATTTGGAACATTCTTCATCAAACCACGGTTTATTTTGCTTTCTCCTGTGGTATCCTAGTTTCTCTTTCGCTGAAATTTTGATGCAGTTTCTGTCTGTTGATGTCCACACTTTCATTATCTTCATTTGTCTCTAAAATTTGAAACCTATTTGAAATTTCAACTTGATATTGTTCCTTTGCCTCTCCCTCACTTAATTTTTTCAAATCAAATCTTTCTTTGTCAAAATTTTGTTTAGTTCGTTTACTTACTGAAAGCCGCTCCCTCACTTTTGCTACCACCAGATAATGATCAGTGTCACAATCTGCTCCTCTGAATGATCTCACATCAATTACATTTGTCTGCCTTCTCTTATCTACTAAAACATGATCTATTTGATTGTGTGTTCTGCCATCTGGAGAAGTCCAAGTGTATTTATGAACATCACGGTGTTGAAATTTTGTACTTTTTACAATTAAATCTTTTGACGTAGTGAAGGTTATTGCTCTAACACCGTTATCATTACTAAGTGCATGGAGACTCTCGCTGCCTATTGTGGGTTTGAAGATATCCTCCCTCCCAATTTTTGCATTGAAATCTCCTAGCAGAATTTTCATGTGATACTTGCCAAATGTATCAAATACTGATTCCAATTCTTCATAAAAGCTATCCTTGATATCATCGCTTTTGTCTTCAGTTGGGGCATGAACATTAAGGACAATGATGTCGCACCAACGTCCTTCCAAAATTACAACCGGTCACTAACAAATTCTACTCTCTTAACTGCTGCCCTAATTCTGCTATGAACAAAAAAACCCGTCCCTAACTGATGATTGTCATTCCCCTTTCCATAGAAAAATGTAAAATTGTCCACTGAGATTGTGCCCTCCCCCTCCCATCGCACTTCCTGCACTGCCACCAAGTCTAACTTATAATTCTCTAATTCCCTACTCACTGATTTCAGTGCCCCAGCCTTATAGATGCCAAATCTCATGTCCTTTTTCAATTGCTGTGGTCGTCCCAAAGAGTCCATCCTGATCCGAGGCTTGGTTAATGTGTTCGTAACATAGCAGATTGCCTTCGACAAGGTGGTGATACCTTCGAGAAGGCCAAAAGGCGCACAAAACCAAAAAAATTTGAAAAATTTTACCTTCAAAATTTTTTCAAAGTTTTCAAAAATTCTCCCCACCCAATCGCTGTCAGCATAGTGCTCTGCCTCATTGACGTAACCTCTCTCAGTAACGTCTGGTCTCTGTATGACAATCTCTAGCCTAGCCTACCCTAACCGAACATAACCTAACCTCTGAGACATGCGGAGTCTGGCAGAGACCGTGTCTGAAGGAGACCGGTTGAAGCGCAGTTTGGGTGAGATCGGAATTGGCAGGGACTGGTTCTTGTATGGCGTACGTATATCAAATATACCTCAAACAACGAACAGTGTCCAACATTGTGTTCCTATAACAAATAAATTGAATCCTAAATGCAATTCGAGTAACTGTAGAGCCATATGCAGATAATAGCAACCATTATTCATAAAGTCTCTTCACATCCCACAACATTTCGATGATCGTGCTACCGAAGCCGGAAAGCTTTGCTAGAGTCTCTTAACAGATGGCAGAAGCGACTCGAAACGCTAAAGTCAGTAGGTGAAAAATTGCTGTCAACTGTTGCGTGTTGTTGGTATTACTGATAATCTTTTTTAATTGTTACCATAGTTTTGTAAATTATAAGTACGGTTCGTATATGGAGAAGTGATAGGTGGGTAATGACACAATTTGTATGGAATCATTGCAGTGTCATTACATTTTGCGATTCTTATAGTATGTATAACTCTATATTTTGTACGTTATTGACGTCAGTATGTCTATGGGCGTTTGATTTTCAAACGCTGCTCCCTATAATTATTGTATTCATACAATGTAATTTATGCGTGGCCTCCTTTGCATGTTCCTATACACGGTATTCAGTTTTATCCTTTCAGGGTGGGTGGACACAGTTTTTGTGTATGTCTGTACTAGCAGCAAAATAACCTTTTTTGAATCACTCGATTTAAAAATTGTTTCCTGGTTGCAAGTGAAATGAGCCCCGTGGTTTTACAATACGGGGGAACTTGGATTGGATAATGTGTTTCAGAACACTTAAACTTTCCTGTTGTGCATCACGCCCAAATAATTAATACAGTGAATACAGATTATTTACTTTAATGGTATTATATAAACATGACATCCATTACATATCAGTTTATTGTTCTGTCCAGTCCACCGAAACGTCTGAACGAAGAACAATGATGCCGGGAAGAACATCTTGTTTGCCAGGTAAGTGGTGGCTGTAAAACATAGTATGTTATAAACATTATTATATGTGTACTTCATCAAATAATTAGTACACATCCTGCAGTAATGAGTGTGGAACAAATCTGTGAATTTGTACTATAACAAACTTCCAAGGCAAGCGTTCTAAGAGTGTATTGTCAGTTTTGATGTAATTATTTCATACTTTCAGTGTTTTGCATATATGTGTCCACCCAATAAAAATTATTCTGGGGCATAAAATGAAACATTCGGATTTATTATGTGCCTACTAAGATTTTTAATGTCTTTCACCATCGTCATTATAAAGTAAATTCAGAGAGTACAAAAACCATGGAAGAGACATGCATGTTACGTGTGTGTGTTACATATACTTTAAATGTTTTGCATTGCATGAATATCATGTAATTAGATAATCTTCTTCGAGTATCTGTACTCTTTAACAAGGCAATTAGCCAAATAATTTTATGAATCAGTTTAAAACAATGCAACTATTGTAGTTAAGATATATATGACTGGTCAAACCATTATATCAAACTTCTGTAAGATATGTACAGTGACTGACTCAGTTCCTAAAATTGTTTTAACCTAACCTAACCTCACATTTTTATGTTTTATAAACTATTGTAGACAATCCCTTGGGCTTATCTTGGCATGATAGTGCCTGGATACCAATGCTGAATCAAAGCAACATCATGGACTATTTCTCTGAACGCAGCAATCCATTCTTTGATCGAACTTGCAACAATGAGATCGTTAAGATGCAACGCCTGAATCCAGAACAACTAAAGTAAGCTGCTTTCTATGTGTAACAAAAGATAATGAAAATCATAACCTGTGTTGTCCAAATATTTATTTTGTTTTAACATTTTTATAGCCATCTGTATGGAATAAGTTCTGGCTCCTCATTAAAGAGGCTATTTGCATACTTATATGAATTATGCTATAGTTGGCTCTTTATCGGTTACAGCAATATGACTGGGTTGGAGTACATGCTGCTGCATGTACAAGAACCTATTCTGTATGTCATCCGAAAACAACATCGTCATTCGCCAACACATGCTACACCTATTACGGACTATTACATCATTGCTGGGATTGTGTACCAGGCACCTGACCTCATCTCTGTCGTCAACTCCAGATTAGTAAGTTGAGAAAATGTATACGGCCTTTTGAGTTTCTGTAAGGATTCTTTTGTTGCCAGTAGCTCTCTACGTTATGATCTAATCCACAGAACAATAATACAGATGTTTCTCAATTTATTATAATTTTGACCAACTGTACAGTAGAGCCACGGTGGTCTAGCGGTTCGAACGCTGGCCTTGTAATCCTGGGGTCTCGGGTTCGATTCCCGGCGGTGCCCGAATTTATAACTTGTGTTGGGCAAGGCCGTGGTCTAGGCAACACGGAGTTTTCCTCCGTGGCATCCCAACAATTACTCCATTCACACACAGAAGAAGGCAATGGCAAACCACTTCTGGATCATCTGCCAGGAACGTATATGAACAGGTCCCAGTCCGAGAAAAGGATGGAAGGATCCTGTTCATATGGACCTGTCGTCAGACAGAACACTAAGTAGTAGTAGAAGTACAGTAGAATAGATTGTCGTTTATCTTCACCCTGAATTTCAGCAACATCAGTTATCTTGACATATAAAAAGTAAAGCTGTCCCGTGATATGCCGCGGGAGGTACCTCGTACTCATTCTTAACCTCAGCACTAGATAGAGGGGTTTGGCCAGTGTCATGCCCCAGCCACGCCTTACTCCCAGGAAAGGACCCTGGTACCCATTAGATCGGAGGCTGGGTGGGCCGCAGGGCCAGTCTGAAAGCAGAGGCTAGAGGAAAAATTCTCTGGCCCTGTCAGGGATTGAACCTGATCATCTAGTCTTCAGTCAGTCACTATCTTGACAATGCCACCACCAAAATCAGGGTTTTCCAGTCGTCAGTGCCAAAAAAAAAACCCACCACTCTAAATAACCCGGACATCAAGCTTTAATTACACTCTGCTTTTGAACACCTGTCAGTGAACGTGTTAACACTATTCTTTCTCAGTAGACTTCGTCTCAGCAAAATGTTACATTTTCTTAAGTACCGTATTACAGTGTAATATTTATATTAATTAAAATAACATGTAAATACAATTGCATAAATGTTCATATTTAAAATATATTGTTTTTACTCAACATTTCTATCCTCTTCATGAGTTATCTCATGTAGAAACACTAGCCTTCTGGTCTAGATTTATTTTTTTGTTTGAGAAGATCAGTGAAGGAAACATGCTCCCCAATTTCTCAACAACTGACGTCAACAGCAATATAAATTACTTGTCAAAACAGAAAATCCTTAGAAATGAATAATCTGAACTAGGTATGACCCCATCTTGTATGGACAATAAATTTTAGGCACTGTATTTACAAACTCTTCTTTAATATATATCTGTGTGGCCGCAGATATCAGCAGTGCATCATCTGCAGTCAGCTTTTGAAGAAGCAAATTCATATTCACGATATCACCCTTCCAAAGGTTATTCATGGGACTTTAAGGAACGTAAGGTTCCAGAACGTTTGGTGGCAAAGAAAGAAACACAGCGAGAGGAACCAAGTTCACTCTTCCAACGCCATCGTGTAGACATGCTTTTGGTAGAACTGACTCGAAAGTTCCCTATTCCTGCTGCTGCACCACCCCAGAAACAGCCTTCTTCAGGTATGTACCTTATTTTAATCCAGTAACTGGTTTGCAGTATCGCTGTTGGTATCTTTCTCTGCTCCTCTCATATATCCATTGCTCTCTTGATTTTGAGGGACCCATTCTCTTTCATCATCTCTTTTAAATTCTTTCATTTATGATTTTCCCTGTGATTTGTAATTCTGTCCTGTCACTGCAATTTCCAATACTTGAATTATATTCTTTTCCTTCATATTAAATATCCATCTTTCAGCTACATATATTGAAACGAAACAAAACTTTCTTCTTTTGCCATTTGTATGCTTCTTACATGCACAAATTGTGTGACCCTTTGTGAACATTTTCATAGTTTGCGAGATGAAATGTGTGAACCATCTGAATTTCAAACACAAACCTTTTTGCAAGTTCAATTCAGTTTAAATTCAGGTTTCAGTTTTAGGTGGCTGTGTTCACTGCATGGACAAATTTCATAAAAGTTGGTATTGGCGACCATTACTAGAATTTGTCCACAAGATTTAATTTCTGTCATTGTCTATGAAAAATTGTCGCTGTATAATGAAAGATTTTGGTGAAATATAATATTTGAACTCTCTAATCAAATCTAAGAAAATAATGGTCTTAACCTTTCGGCCATTCAGGATTGCCACACTCCTAGAGCCCCAATATTAATTTTTTTCAAGAATATATGCACTTAGCCCACTTAAGGGGTTACGATCCATTTTATATTATCCTTACGTCTATGCCTAGGTCTAACAAGTTTTCTCTTCCTGTCAGGTTTTCCAACCAAAACTGTATATGCATTTCTCGTTTCACCACGTGTGCTACGTGCCGTGGCATCACATCCTCAATTTGATCTTCATAATGTTTAGAGAAGAGTATAATTTTATGTTCATGCAGCCTGAAACAATTCAGTCTTTGCAGTAAGGCTCTGTTCTACACACAGTTAGACTTAGTGGATAAAAGTTTAAAGTCTGAAGTCACACTGAAGACAAAACTTCAAATTTGAGAACCTGAACATCTACACATTCCTACTGGAAAAATGTTCATAAGAATCCCAAAATAGTCAATGTTGTTTTGACAACACAACATTAGCATTTATTAGAATATTCTTCTTTTTCTTCTTTGCAGAGGAACCAAAGTCAGAGTCTCGAGAAGTGAAGACAGAGAAACCAGATACCCCACGTAACATGAAACCACCACCAGAAAAGAAACCGAGACTGACCTAATAGTAACAGCAGTTGTAATCTGTTTTAAATTGCATCATTCGTAACAATATTTCATAGTAATCTGTAAACCAAACAATGTATTTTTAAAGAGTACTGAATTGTAATATAAAAATTGGCGGCTTGTAGGTAATCTGTCATAATTTTTTTGCAAAGGGGAAAAGTAGGGGTTAGATAATTTTAGGTTCCATGTTTCTCTGGAAGATGTTTTGATTTGAGGAGGAGGGAGATATGGAATGGGAAACATTATTTTGAATTCCATGTTCCTTCATAAAAATTAATTTGAGTCTTTGGGGCGTGGCAGATCATTTTTGATTACATGTTCATGCTTAAAGATATTATGAAACAGTTGTTTGTATGACTAGTACATAACATTTTAAAGATCTCTTATCACCCATTACTTTAGAGCCCCATGTCACATGGCATTAGTGTCACTCCCGCTACATAGCTTTACCTTGGGTACAGAAATACCAGACTCGTCTCTGGTATCATTAAATGAAATTTCTTCAGTATGAAGCTCAAATAAGATTGAGGAATGCTGGTGGAGACCGCGTAACAAACTGGCACTCGGAAATAACTTGTGAATCTAAATATAATACTACGTGGACCTCTCTTTAGCAGAGTCTGATGACAATTTTTCGTGGTGACTGTGACTGGCTAATTTAAAGGATTCATAATGTCAAGAACCGACTTGAATGTTATTTGTGCTTTCTGTTTTTAAGGCATTTATAATAAAGGCTCTGAAAAAGAGAAATGCATTCTACGAAGCATTAAAAATGGCTATTCTTCATAAATATAAATATCAGTACTACAGTTCAATAAAATTTCCATCAAAATTGCACATTCTGGTATGTAATAAATGTAACAGTATATATAGTGTTCATGTTCGTCAAAGCTTTTGTTTAGAATTAATTTAATCAGAATATGTACTTAATATCATTCCACACTTTTTTCAATGCCCTACTAATGTACCGGCGATTACACGAAGGAAAGCTAACTGGCTGGGACATATTATGAGAAGGAATGGATTACTGAGTGATATCACCGAAGGCCAGGTTGAAGGAAAGAGAGGACTAGGAAGAAGACTGATACAGCTAACCGACGACCTTAAACAAGGAAAGAAGATGACGTTCCAGGAATTAAAGCGAGAAGCCGAGAATAGGGACAACTGGAGAGCTCTTTTTGGGCAGAGCAATGGACCTGTCGTAAGACAGAACACTCATTAATAATAATAATAATACTAATGTACCCTCCTGACACATCACAGTACCACCACTTCTATGTGATAAACTCGAACTGTCCTATTTCAAAACAGAATTGACTACGAAGGTCCAAAATTACAAATTTGAGCTGTCAGTTTGTTACAAAATTCTACGATATTTCATTAGTCTGTTACCAACTCAGTACAGGTACAGTTAATAAAGTGAATTAAATATTTGTTACTACCTTCTAATGTTGTGTTTATGGGCCTTAGTGCTCTTATTTGTCACTGCTGAAATCAAAGTCGTCGCTGTCTTCGTTGGACACAGTTGCATCAAGCTGGAGTGATTCAGTATCTGACTCCAGCATCTTTGTCAACCCTGGAAGTTTCTTGGAACCTGACCTGGGAATAGACATCTGTGTTGTCTTTGCTGTTCCTGCGTCCTCTGGTATAGCCACTGGTTCATTTGCCGGTCTGGACGAAGTCTGTAGCATTTTGGACTGTGCCTCTTGATTTCCATGCATAGTTCCCGCATGTCCAACAGTTTCAGTATCCGTCCTATTAGCCCGTTCCGTCATATTTTTACCACTCTCAGTGGTTTTGGTGCTTTCGCCTATATTTTCAACTACAGACGTTGATACTTTTCCTGGTGTTTGTTTTTCCATCTTCTCTCCTGTTGCAACAGATGGCAGCAGTTGCTTTTCATGCTTTTCTCTGTAAAGGAATTTCAATTATAATCATTCTCTCGCTTCATTCAGCACTAAATAAAATGGCATTAAACCACTGGCATCCTGTTATGGTTGCAGGACTAACTTGTGTAACTCCGTGGAACAATGCCCTTCTTCAGGTGTTCACAAGAGCCACCCCTTATCTTCCCATCTATGACTAGATCAGAGTGGTCTCTTCCTTTCAGGCTTTGCAATTACAATTTTGTATGCATTTCTCGTATCACCATGTGTGCTACATGCTGTACCCAACTCCTCATCCTTAATTTTGCCATCTTAATAATAAGTGATGTAGACTACAAATTACAGAGCTCCGCCCTCCTGTCACTTCAGGTCCAAAATAACTCATATGTAAACACACAAACACAAACACCCTCAATCTGTTGCCCTTAACATGAGAAACAAAGTTTTACACCCATACAAAACAATGGGTAAAACTAGATTTCTTTATATTTCAATCTTTGTGTTTGAAGAGTCTGATTCCCAAGTTATTTGCCTGAACTTTAAATAATCAAAAATAACTATTTCTTGTGAAATAATATGATAGAATCTGGGACCAGGACAGGCTTAAAATATAATAATTTATTTGTAAATACTATTCATAGTGCTTCATAAACATTGTACTTGCAATGAACGTTACATACCCAGTTTGCTGTGATTCTACCAGTGCAGCCAACTGGTGTTCCAATTCATCCGTATCACTCTGATCAGGTTCTCCTGTTTCACCTAACAGCTGGCGATACTGCTCCACATCTGAAAGAATTTATACTTCCGTCAGGTTATGATAGCATCCATTTTAGTTGCTGAAAGTACGCAGAGAATAACTTCAGTTTCATATTTTGTCACAGCCATTCTTTCACTTTGCATCTCGTAAGATACAAAGATCTGTAGATCAATTTCACCCACAACTGCAGTCTAATACAGGGGGTTACCAACCTTTTTAAGTCTTGGGGGTCACATTTACCTTCTGTTATTTACTTGTTAGCCTCTGGGTTATAAATAATTACAATTTATAGAAAACTCGCAGTGGTGTATTAAAAATGCTTACTATCAAACAGGTTCACACATTTTTCAATGTTCTTTAAAAACTTGTATCTGTTACATTTATTGACTATTCACTTAAAAATTAAAGTATGATTTCGACTATAACTAATTGTTCATAGCACAGGGAGCTTAAATTTGCAGAATTTATGTCGGCCGCACAAAACACATCAGTGGACCATGGGTTTAGAACCTCTAATACAATATAACAAGTATTACAGTACTGAATAATGACATCTTTTACATTTTTACAGTCTTTGAACATACACAGGGCTGAACCTATTTGCTTGACGACATGATTCAACTCGAGAACTGGTGGCAGATTTCGATGGAATGTGGTATGGATATAATCCCATTGGAGGCTACCCTAAACTTAATTCCCTACAATCATTAATACCAACACGGCATACAAACAAACTTGTGAGGTCTGTGCAGCAGTAACATGACTTACTGTAGATCATACAATTGTACGTAGATTTTCGAAAAACACACCTTTCGTGCAGTAATTATTTATACAATGTAAAATAACAAGGCAGCCAAATCAAACAATAACAAAATTATAACTTGATCAGGATTCAATCTCACGATCACTTGTGTAAGAGTCCAGTACGCTACCACAGAGCTAACGCACATTATTTTATGTTTTACTGAAAGCAAATATTCAGAATACATTTGTAAGCAACACAAAGATGTATTTTATTACAAATAATGTTTTTCTTTAAAATTAGCAGGTTAAAAGATATTTCATCGTATAACATAGGCAACAAACTGCGTGTATTGATTAGTATATATGTATAGAAATAAAGTCAAGACCCTCTTTTGTCATATTATGCTATAATCTCAGCAATCAGTTTCTGATAAATAAGTTCATACCGAACAATGTTTAAAACGTAATGTTGAAGCATTCTACTGATAACAACTGTGATGATCGTGGAAAAGGCATAAATTGAATTGAAATTTGCTCCAGCCTATTTTCAGAATAAGGGTAAGAGAAAATTATTAAATAATATGTTGAAAAAATATGATTTTTTTACATCATCTGCAGTCTATTATTACGCTTCTGTGGATAATACTTTTGGTAATGCTTGCATAGTACATGAGTACATGTAAGGTATAAAGAATGCAAGTAGAACCTCTGTTTTTTTCCAGAATGGATTACACCTTTCCAGTATCGTAATACCTCGTAACAAAGAAGTGTCTGGAAACCATAGTTAAGAGCGCATATTTGTTAGTGACAATGTCGCACGCATCCTTCAGGATGATGGTGCAATATTATTATTACAAACATGCATAACTCAGACAAATATAATGGTGATTATGTAAAGGATAACATTTATGAAGAATCTCAACATCTGTTTTATCATTCTGTACAAAAAAAAATTCTGAAATTTCATTACTAATGTCAAATGGGAGAACATTTTCAAATCAACTTTACAAAATGATAATTTACATGAGACGTAATGACAATGGAGTGAGAATAGTGCATCCAAAACTATGACTCTTAAAAGCACAACTTTTCCACATTACTGTACAAATTAGCACACTTGGAACTAACTTCTGGCGGGATACACATTATATTTTAACTAACAGAAGACGACATTCAAGTATGACTGATGTTTGATATGAAAGCGGGGCTGACTTGAGAGTGCGTATCACAAAATTTCTTGGAATCAACCGTGATTTAATGAGTGCTCGTTTCAGTAGAACAGAGGATGGCTATAATGCAGTGGTTCGTAAGCAGAGAAATGGGGACTAGCCAAGCTCAGTGGAATAAAAGAGGGGATATCTAACGGACAAAATCCGCGAGATAGAAACAAAATGTATAAAACAAAACTATCAGACTGCTGCATGAATATACAGTTAAATAAATTATAGCAGTGAAAACAACAGCCATACAAATTTTGAATAAAAAGTCTTGCAAAGTCTGTTCTATAATGCAGGATCTTGGCACGTTTCTCTCCAGATACTTGATGTCCGTTTTAACCGGTCACTTTGATGCACAATGTTTACCACTTTCTGTGTGTTTTTCAAACTACATGTGGCTATCTTCAGGTTCAATTTGTCTACATGGTCATTGCACTCATTAAAAACCAAGATTTACTTTCATTCTTGGTTTAGTCCAAAATTGATACAAATTTTTTTTTAAAATATAATAAAACTGAAGCAACTGAACTTCAAAATGTTTAAAACTTTAAGAAACTTCAGTGGCATAGCTAGATTTGATGGTGTTTTATCTGTGGATTGTCTCTTGTGACGTGTCGGTGTTGTGTTAACACAAAATCAGTCGCCATTCCATTAGAAGGAGAAGCAGAATGGTGAATGTAGCATGATCATAATCATACTGGCAAAGTTAAGGAGAGGTAAATATGTGGTGTGAAGAATGATCACCTTTCCTCACAAATCAGGTAAAGAAATTACGCAATGAAGACAATTGCATAAGTAAATACAGTATCACTCTAAACACGATGAATATCAAAGAGGGCCTAAACTTAACAAATAATAATTATAAACAAATCTAATAAAAACAATCAGAAATAGTATAATATGTAACCACAGATTGAGATCCCTTTTCATGGCTAACTTCAACACTTGTGATAGTCTCCAAATGTAGTTGTGACCGAACTACACCAATTCTACTTACTTTCTGACGATGATGGCTGTGTGAGATCACTTGACAAATCAGGTCGTTTCGGTAATACACTGCCGTCATGTATTTCGTCATCTACGACATTTTCTTCTTTGGGACCTGTAGTTCCATCTCCTTGGCTTCTACTCTCTGTTGCCTGGTACGCTTTCATCTGTTCTCGGTATTCCCCACCTTCAAATAAACTCGTGTCACTAACATCACATGCGCTTCCTTGCTCGTCCCCCTCAACTTCAAGTTGCTGCCTCTGAAGCGGTTCAGATGTCTCGTCACACTTTTCCTTTGTGTCTTCTTGGTTACCCAGCCCTTGATTATCTTCTTCACGGTGTGCAGTTCGATTCTCTTCAGGTAAAAGCTCATAAGCTTCATAATGTTGGTCACACTGCTCGTCTGCATATTGCTGTTCATGTTGCACATCCTGTTTACTATACTGACCTGCTTGTTGTTCATATTGTCCCTCTTCTTTATTGTACTGTTCAACATTCTGATACCCATATTCCTGATAATACCGCTCCTCCTCTTGATTCAAATCGTGTTCATCATACGGCTGATCATATTCACCTTCTACGTGTTGGTAATACTTGTCGCCCTGCTCTTCTGCATATTGTTGGTAATACTCCTGATCATTTTCATTCCACTGTTCTTCCACAGGTTCGTCCCCATCAGCTGTGTATATATTCTCATTTACAGGAGTTTCTTCACACTCATTTCCCATGAGCCCTTGGGCATTGCTTTCATCAGTATCATCTTTTTTCTCTCGTCTTACGGCATTGTCTTCACATACGTAATAATTTTCCTTGGGATTTTCCTTACTTATCTCAACATATTCAATTTGTTTTTGTCCATTAAAATTATCATCATGATTCTGTACCTCATCGTCCAATACGGAGTTCTCGTGCTTCCTTTCAGAGAGCCCACTTTGTTCTTCAGTTTCAGGAACTTTATCTGGAATGACTGAATCCCCTCCTCTCATTACTGTGGTATTCTTTTGGTACGGCCGTCGCTGATTATCAAATTCTCCGCCACCTTTATTGTCCGATGCAGTTTTAAAATTATGTGCGTCATCCCCGCAACCTTTCACAGTTTCCTGGTTCTGTTCCTCTAAATAAGCCTGGCCATTCTTATTCAACAAAATATCTTTATTATTTACATTTTCAACAAGCTGTGCCCTCTTTTTCATTACTTCACCATTGTTATTCACGTGCTTTGTCAGCCTGACGTTTTTGTTTTGATCGCCTTTCTGGCTGAAACTTAGCGGCGTTCTGTCGCTCTCTTCTTGTAGAAGTCCGTCATCTGATAACGAGACATTAAGTATATCACCGCTTGTGTTCTGCTCAAATTCAAAATCCGCAGAATTACCCAAATGTTTAGTTTCTTTAAACTCAGGATTTATTACACTGGCATGTGTGTTGACATTTGTATTACTCAAATTTTCATCTGCTCTACTTAACTCTAACATTTCAGCTGCTCTTCGTAAATAATCATCAAGCTCATTAATTTGACCAGTTTCAATATTCTTACCAGAATTAAATGTTTCTTTTGTGCATACTGGCGATTTCTTTTGTGATACCGAATGCTGTCCAACTGTAACAACGCTACTAGGTAGCTTTTGTTGTGGACCTATGACATTATTTGTAGAACGTGCTATACTAGGAAGTGGTAGCCCATCTACAGTTTTGGTTGCCGGCGTTGTGTCAATGATTGCCCTCCTGACTGATACAGACTGATAGCCAGGAGAGATTTCACCAACAGTAGAGTGATCGAGCTGCAGCATAAGAGGTGCTCTTCTATAGTCTGTTGGAAACAGAGACGACGAACTTCCAGGTCCCGTGTAAGAATTATTCCGATCTCTTTCTAAACTTAACTTATTATTCGATGGATCAAATTTTGGTGTAGAAGGCTGGTCATCTGTGAATTTACTGGTTACATACTTCCAACCTGGATACATTTTCAACATATATGCTTCATAATGTCTCTGAAACAGATAACCAAATCACTACTTACATATTAGTTTAGAAATGACAGTATTAATAATTTTATTCTACCAGTAATTTCAAAAGTTTTGAATAGTAGTCATTGTGCCTTAAGTCCCTAGGAATTAGTTTTTATCATCCTGGCCTCTGGAGGTATGGGAGGACCAATGAAAATTTCCACCCTCAATGTCAGTATAACATTTCAAAGAAAATGTGAACATTGCTCTCGCTCACCACACTGAAAGAGTACCAACTATTAATATTTGGCCACTGAAGAATCATGTCCAAGGAATACACTTCCAAAATACTTAAACTTTAAACCCGAGGTGCACCTCAACAACACAATCATGCAGAAAGGGGAGGAGGACTGGGTAGAATTTATGAGTTGCCTGCACGTTTTCATTTAATCACATTTTTTATTGACAGACGTCTGTACACTTGTACTGTTGAAGTTATAACATATTATATTAAAGAACTTTTATGTTTTGTTTAAAGGGGTCAATTAATCATTATTACCACAAAAATTAACATCAAGAGCCAAAAACTCGGTCCTTAAATTATTTTATGGCACTATTAACTGCGGACAGGTCTGTTAATGCCAATTTAGGTTGGAAAATGAACATGAACTGTGTGCATGTAAGTGTTTGGAAGAAGCCAGTTGAAGTCTATCTTGACATTTTGTCCCGGCATTGTTCCAAAGAGAATGAGGAAATCCTCAGTGAGAACAACCAGTAACCCAGACAAGATCTGAACCAGCTACCTCATGGATACAAATCTAGAGCATCAGTGCTACACCAACCTGTTAAACGCAAACTTTTAGAGGTTTCTCACATGTTTCGTCAACCCCTGATTTGCTGACCAAGTACTCTTTTTATTTTCAGTACTCCGCCAATAATAAGATAAATTAGAAGCTTTAGTTTGCAGACATAAAAATTTTATATACACACATAACTTACTCTAAGAAGCCTTAACCTTTCACTTTTGGCTGTCAGTACAGCTGCTCGGCTCTCTATCCTATCAAGGGCCTGTAATATTCTATCATTTCGTTCACGTCTTTGTTTTTCCTCCTGAAGGAATGCTTCATATCTTTCTCTCAAATCATTCAACTTTGCTTCTTCGCTGCAACAGAGATCACAGTCATGAAAGCCAACATAATGGCACCCCAGCTGAGAAATGAATGCAGACCTCTTACTGTTTTTGTAAAAATATTACCACATATGATAACATGGATATAAAAAATGAAAACTTACATAACCTTTATATCATCTCAAAAAAAACAAGGATTGCTGAAGGCAGTGGTGTTTGAAGTCAGAATAACCAGCTCTAGAGACTAATAAATACAATGATTCACATTAACTTTCAAATTCTAACCATAAAACTTACTTAAATTACCAATATTTATTTATCATATCGCTATCTTAATCTTACTTACAAATCACAGTTCTCTATTAATTTCATCTGACATATGGAGAGTTTTTATTGTGGGTACATTTACGCATTTATTTGTTTGATTATAGCTCCAGAATGGATATACAGATTTGCACCAAACTTGGCATGCTTATTCCTTGAGACCAGGAAGAGAACACAGCAGAGTCAAAAAATTCCATGAAGAGTGTCCTGAGTTTGATTCTTGTTGGAGGTAGTTCCTGTAGCTCAAAAAGTAAGCACAATAGAAGAACAGCACCAAGATAAAAGTTGCTTGTTTGAGATTACAGAACCTAAGGTCACAGACGCAAAAATTATCCTGGCTTCAAGACTCGGTGAAGTTGTTAGGTTTAAAGATAATAACTATTCTGTTATATTCAATGAAATATAATTTTGAGCAGTAAAGATTATACGCACTTGTGGAATTTCCCTGCAGTAACTCTGATAGTCAACAATATACATAACTCACCACGTGTGTGTATGTGTGGTGCATTGCTCACCAACCATATACAACCTAATTCTGGTCTCTGGACATATTAGCCAAGTTGCCATTTATGGAAGTACAAAACTTGGCTGTATACCAGTAAATTAACTTTGACATCATTATAAAAACTGTCAACTTTTACATTCAGTAAAATCATTTGACAATTGCAAACAATGATGTATAATATATATCATGAAAAAATACTGGGTAATTACTGTTTTACCACTACACAAAGATGAATACAGGAATATTTATAATCCATGATAGTATACACTTTACTACAGCAACTTGTCACTACTACTTACTCGTCATGACAAGACCGCATTAAAACTGCAAATTTCTCCTCCAGCTGTAATCGTTCTTCTTCACTGGAAAATATTCGGTGTAGCAGAGTATTAAATATGCAATCCAGTTTCACATGCTTGCTTTAAATACGAAAGATAATTGAAATAAAAAAGCAACTCAGCCAACATAACCTCTTTTACGAAATATACGCCTACCTTCTTCTCAGTTTTTCCTGCAAGTCTGACATTTTACGGTAGAATCCAATAGTTTCATCTATTTTTGACATTTTTTCTATTAACTTACTATTTACAACTGAAACTATTAAAGAAGTTTCTTTTACACTGTGCACCCTTCGAATTACCACCAAAATATGCGACACATTTCTGTCCAAAACAACAGCCAATAAATGTTTGCGCCTGAATGTCTACCAATCATAGCGCAGCAAACGAACTTCTCTGCTGCGTTCGTAGAATTGAACTGATCCTTTGCTCACAATTAAGCCGAGAAAACGAATGTAACATTTACTAATCATCATTCACGTGACTGGAAGTTGCAGTCTTAGCATTCGCAGTGCTAAGAGTTGAATTACTAAAATGAATTGTATGGGTGCCAAACGCTTGCGTGAAGTGGTAGTAACTGTCTACTACTCCTACTCCTGCGCTCCGGAGAAATGAATGGCAAATAAACGAAAACTAAAAACCTTCTGCACATATTAATAAAATAACATTTCAATTCTAACACTGTGTCATATCTTCACAAAATGAATTGTTGTTTTTGAAAGGAAGACATTAATTTAACTGTCTGCCCGAGTCTTTGAAATGTAGATCGATATAATATTCAGTGCTTCTAAAAAGAAAACACATGGAGTATAAGACGGGTTTGGCACGCAAACACGCAGGGGCTGGTAGCTGGTAGTACGGTACCACCTTGAATACTACAGCGTGGGCCTGTGTTCATGATATGGTATCATCATCGTAACAGTGACCTATATTCATGTTGACATGATTGTTGGCAGCTGGAACAAGACCCAAATCAATAAAAGTTACATTACATCAAAATACCTAGCGTTATTGAAAGAAAATAAGACGAATTCAAATCAAGTCACTGTTAACAATGTTCCACAAAATAACGACCATTGTCGCAGAGAAAGAAGGTGCAGTAGGGCTCGGGTATGATTTTAGGGGGAGCTGAGTATCTTCTTGAATACTCCTGCCTTCAGTTTAACTTCCTGTTTTGACTACGGAGATTCTTCGAACTCAAGAGAGCGGCAGAGGATAGTGAACACCCTGTTGTTCTAGTCCATGCATATACGCCTTCTTAACCGTTAAGCCAAGAAACTGGAGTGGTCACTGAAGAAACATGAACCGAGACTTCATTTTATGTATTTATTTACATCGTTCCTTATGTTTTTGGTGCCGATTTTTTTTATCGATGGCTGCATATAAAGCCTTTGGAATTGTCTACCGGGAGAATTTGCAACGCAAACCTGAACACACAGTGAAATTCTGAAAAATTCGACGCCAGTTACCATCTTAAAATTTGATCACAAACGTAATCGTGTTCGGGTAAATATACAAATTCCCCAGCAGGCCTAATTAACATCTGATAATTCTTTTCCTTTATTAGAAAAGAAGTTTTAATTACCTCTCATTACGCCTAATGACCACAGACGTCATTTGCCCCTCATCTATGCTGTGGCATGGGCCCTCATTTCGATTAATTTTTATTGCGCGTGGAATCTGAATAAGATTAAAAGTTCGGAACGCAACCGCCCGCTAAAGTGATTAACAGACGCTGATAAAAACTTCAAATTAGGAAAAGCGAAGTTAGGTAAAACACCACAAAATGTAATTGGATCACGGACCGGCATCGTTTGGGCTATTAGAATGTTAAATACGTTGTTGCATTAAACTGAAAATTGCAGAAATCGAGTTCAGAGGAATCACTCTCTCCGTATCACGATAGCATGTAGTTTCACGCCATGTAAGTCAAACTGTGCCGGTGGGTGATGTCACACATAAGGGGAAGTGAGGTTAGTTTACCTACATGCTGTGTCTCTCCATTACTCATTAGATATGAAATACGGCTAGAATTTTAACCAACCTCAGCTAAAAGGTTTCTGTGGGCTGCAATGAAAGATTCGTAACTGACATAACACCTTCTCAACTGCAGACGTTATATTTGCATCTAATTCTTCATTTAACCTATACACCAATAATTTGCACGCAGATAATTGAATTTTGAGGCTAGTTATATTGTTTCCCCATTTATTATTAGTTATGCTAACTTCTGTTCATTCAATTTCCTTCCAACGAAGACATAATTTTTACTTTCAATACTTGACTTCCGCTCAATGACAGGGAAATGGTACGAATTATAAATGTTTAAAAATATGATTCTGCTGAATCTACAGTTTTTTATTCTGCAACTCATACAATAGGGCAAAGCCACTATTTTAAGTATTTAAATCATCACAGTGTAAAACCACAAACAGATACTGCATTACAATGGCTCAAACATGTTACTCGGAAGCCCATTCAGATCTAAAGCGATCAGTCACTTTCTACATGAAAGAAAAAATCGTGCAATTAACAGTGCAATGGCCCAACTTTAACACAGTTCAATTATTTAACAGGAAATGCTAAGGCACAAGCCTGACAACAGTTTCCAATTTTCATAAAACAACGAAGTTGATTATTCTTCAAAGTGAATTGTAAATGCGTGGAATGATGTACGAGATATTCTCACGCCTTGCGTGATGGTTTGAGCTGCAATTACAGTATTTCAAAGAGTTCTCTTACCAGGTCCTTTGTTTGTAAGAAACATCAACATAATCACCTTCTCAGTCAGACTTAAGAGCAGGACACAAATTCTTAATGCCCATGTGAGATATATATATTTCTATTATAAATACTAAACTTCAAAGCTTACAAGAAGTACGGAATCAGACTTGTACCACTTTGGACACTTTCTGAGTCCTCTAGAGCACCATACTCTATCACATACCCATACACACCTTAATTTGTTAACGAGAGAGAGGACTGCGTAAATGTGTGGTACGAGAATTGTGCTGGCATCCCAGATTTTCTTTGTTACACAGACGTCTATTACAAAAGAATCTACAGAGTAATTTTTACCGTGTGTTAACTTCTCACCAACAAGACATAACATAGCATAAATATTTAATATAAATGCTTATGTAATCCACAACATAATTCCTTTTTATAAATTACGATAAAAAATAATTTTAACATAATTATATTTAAAATGACTTTGGAAGCGTTCTGCGTTATGATGCCACATAGTCCTGTACATTGTTACTAGAGTCTTGGAGGAACATACCACCTCCATCTTCAGCATTAAGTAATACATAACGAGGCCCTTCACATATTAAACATACCACATGTAATATGTACATATGGCCAAGGATAAATGCTACTCAAGCTTTCTCACGTATTCTGATTGACAATCTTCATACGATGACTTACAAAATTTCTCTCTCGTGTTGTAATATAATAGGAGTGCTAGGATTATTATAAATCAAAATGTGAAGTTATGATATATCTATTCAATGTCAAACCATTATTAATAAAACTCTTCATATCCCTATAGGATATCTTTAAAATAATAATGGCTAACTCTGAAATTAAATAATTTCAAATTATTGCAAAACCCATTATTTGTGCAAAAAAATATTGCAGGTATGTAAACAGGCACAAAAGTTTAAGAGGAAAACTTTCATTCAACATTACATGCTGTGTGATGTATTTGTGCTTGTCAACACAGAGCGAAACCTTTGTAATATATTTTCCCAAAGGCCTAGAATACATAAATATTGCACTTTATCATACAACCACACACTTTATAGGTTCAGCTTTACTAACACAGAACACGCAGTCTTCCATATAATAAAATGGTACATAATTCTTAAATACAACATCGTTATCCTATGGCGTTAAGTTCATACACAAAAACAATTGAATTAAGAATTTTTAAAGAGGACTGTGTAAGAACATAAACTAGGATGTACAACAGTTCTTAAAAGTAGCATGATATGTCAATAAACAATTAAATGTGTTAGCAATAAACTGCATTAAACTAATCAAAGGTCTACAACACTCATCAGAAGACTAAGAAATGTTAAAAAAACATGAGACTATAAAAGAAACAAAGATATTTTGCAGGAACTAAAAAATGAATTCAAGCAGTTAATTTTCAATAACACAAACCAATGGATACATATATTGACAAGCAATGAAATAAATCTGGAACAAGAAATAAAGAAAGTCCTTTAAAGACAAAACACGACTGGACAACAGAATGAGTCACACGGTGGACCAGTTTCATGAATGCTCGATAATGATATTTTCCTATTCAGTTTTTCAACATTTACATTACTTTGCAATTTATATTTCAAACACTTACTTGTTACCAAAGCAAGATTACACAAACGCACATATTTATTTCAAAGTAATTCCCAAAATGTGGAAATAGAATAGTCAAAAACACTTCTTCAACACCAAGCAAAAATAGTTTTCGATGCCTCGAAATAAAAATTAAGGGGGCATTAGAAGAAACACAGAGCAAAATTTGTTATTCAGAAAAATATAAAAATAAATGGATCAAATTAGAACAATGAATGCAAGAGCCAACGTTGAAACAGCAGTCACTTCAAGGGCAAAATATAATCCTTGAAGACAATTTTATGGAGAACCATGAAGATGTTATGTATGAGATATATATATTGCATGAGGAAATGTTGAGCCTTCGATGCAAATGAAGAATGGAACTGCCTCAATAGCACCCAAACCATATGATATAATGTTGGCATAAACATTAACACAGGGGACAAACCCCAACAGGCACTTGTGAGTACCAAAAATTAAACTGAATTTAAAATGGCATGAACAGGTCCAATTAACAGCCACATGTGCTTACACAAATGTTATTAAAATACATTAGTTTTTGAGTCCCTGTTCATTACTTGGGAATATTATTTTATTGATAAATCAGATTTAATCATAGGAATCATCTCCCAGAAATAATGCTGCAGTTCCTATGCACGAAAGGGTAACATATGGTAGAACTTCTCTAAATATGGAAGGCTGTAGTAATAAAAACACACAACTCTAAAGCCCTGGGCAGAATTCAGACCCACGGTGCCAGAGTTCACCTGTCCTAAGGCAATGTGATGAAGTTCCATATTAAGGGATGTCAGCTGGGATGTTTTAAAAGTAGCAGAATTCTACTGAGACAATGCCAATAAAGGTTAAACCACACAGCCAATGAGATCACATTGGCCACATAAGGAGAAAAATTCAAGAACTGCTGCTCAATCTTCGAGTTTTGTTGATTTCTTAAACATTTTAAAGAGGGTCTAATTTATATGTAAAATTATTAAAGAGATTCTATTACAAAATATATATTATTTATGTTGTGACGTATTTGAAATGTGTGGTGTTAAAAATACGTCTATTTACCGAGGTCTCCAGAACAGCACTAGGAACACCAGCGACACAATGCACAATGACCTTTTAACAAATTGAAATTGGCATTATAACTGAAATCTAACAATAAGCTCAGAAACGTTACTGGACTCAATGAAAATGCCACATTCTGATGACAAGCTTTTCACTATCAATGGAGGAGTATCAAGTGGATATAGAATTTTCAATTACCTACTGTCAGTAACTTCAACCACATTAACACTGAATCTTTTTCTTCACTGCTAAGCAGCACGAATATAGCACAAATCCAGAGCTGGTGAGCTTTATCTGGAACGGTACTATAAGCAGAGGTAACAAACGTAACTTCAGTTCTCCAGTAAAGCAAAATTTCTAGCTGGCGGACATTCTCTCTACAACACAAACCATGTACTGTACGTGCAAACCAAATGCACTTTGCTTAGCATGTCACATGTAGCTTGATTTTAAGAACACAGGACTTGGTGTAGTGCTTCAAGCTACATGTTACACGGTACGCGAAACACATTCAGTGTGCACATACCTCAACCGCTTTAAACCAGTCTCATTACCAACACATAACATACAGGACATAAAATACTGTCAATAACTGCTGTTGGCAAACCTGCAAAGTGGAGAGACAGTTGTAGTTTATTTAATGATGCTTTTACAGTAGCTCAGACTACATAGCGTGGAATGGAAGAATGACAGTAATGAATTGGAAAGTATGTGCAAGGAAGCAGTTGTGGCCTAATTTAAGGTACTATCCTGGCATTTTCCTGCAGGGACTGAGTAAAACCATGAAAAAACCCAGTCAGGATAGCCAGTCTGAGATTTGAACTGGGGAACTTCCGAACACAATGCAGGAGTCGCAACCGTCGGCAGCTATTGGGGAATTTTTACACGTATCAAAACAGCTCAAATGAAACAAAGTAACAGATCATTCACGCAGAGATGAATAAAAAATCTAATTTACCTATGCTTATTCCAAGTAGATAATTCTATAGCAAATATTTATCAATCCCCTAATTTGCAAAGTGAAATCTGTTTCCAGTGTGCAGAATAAATAACAACACCGCATTAACTCTTCTAAATGGGGATTATCATCACAATCTGAAAACTGTCCGCATCTTTAAACTTCGCCACAGAGATTTCCATTTCTTGTATATCAGACCTCACTAAACTGTAAAAAACATATCAGTATTATGCACAAAAATTCCTCATATTGAAAAATACAATATCTGTAACACAGATACAGAAGCCCTGTGTAAACAATACATACTACCCATGTTTAATGTTAAAAGAATGGCATATAGTCACACATTTATTCATGGTAAATATTTAGACAGGTAACCCACATTATCTTCTTCTTTTTTTTTACATCTGTGATAAAACTGACAGAAACTGCAATGTTAAGGACATCAAATTGTTGATAAAGTTCACAGCCTGTTTAACAAACATGCAGTTCTGTGGTCCTTCATGTTAAGCAAATTTATACTTCTTATACATCGAATATAATTTTACAACTATACAAACAATGTTAAAAATTATCTATCTGCAATGCTGAACCAGTAAGCAAATATTTATTTTACAGAATGTAATCATACTCTTATTAAAATACATTTAACTCAATATTAATATTTAAAAGAGAGACCACAAAAAGGAAAATACCATATTTCATCACCAATTCATACTTTCATATTGACAAATAAATTGTTGTATATTTCAAGCATTCCGCTTTCTCACACAAAAGACTGAGAAATTGAATGAGAACGTGAAAGACACAGCAGCCGGTATAAAATCTGTAGTGAGTGGGAAGGTGAAGCGAGCATATCACATTCAATATAGTTCGCCAAGAACCACTGCTACAAAAATCACCATGTGATCTACAACATGACCATACAGTCATACGAACGCCGCAGCATCACGTGGATGAGATGCTCTGACACATGAGAGAAATATGAGTGTTAAATGAAGGTAGAATTAATAAATACATAAAGAGTTCAAATAAAAATAAAATGTAATTTGTTGAAAATAGAATATTTGTAGGGCCTACCCAGTTTCTATGTGAAAATGTTTCAATTTACAAATTTCCAAAGGACAATTTCTGTATATCCTCACATAAATAAAACACCCAAGTTATTGGTTGTAAAAGTAAACGAGACAGTGCGTGAACTGCGTGATGAAATATAGGTCAACAAGTAAATTTAATTTGTTAATATCTTGTCAGTAAAAGTGCTGACAGTAAAAATTAAATACGTTAACCTCCTGCCACAGTCTGTATGCACCTTACTGTAGGAAATGTTCCTCTTTTTTCAAATGTTGTATATTAACACACTCACTGCTAAAATTAGGTTTTCTTTCTATTTACTAGACAGGCATTGCACTCCATTCCCACACAACTGAGCTTCGAGCCCTGGCATTTAAAATATGGCCTCAAAAAAATGCTGGCAGCAAATGTGTTCAGGGCAACAAAAATACTATTATTTATAACCATTCACTTCAAGTAATTTATTTCAACACCGGGTTTCGTTCCAATAAAGTTATGCTCCATTACAGTACACAAACTGGCTAATTACACAAGATATTAGCAGTTCTATGAGAATGTTATAACCTTTTCCACTGGAGAGAAATCATATGCCACTCCTGCGTTGTTGATAGAGCTAACACAATCTCATGTGAAGCTGGGCCAATACAGCAACGATTATGAACAGAGTGCAAATTATAATTCTACAACTGCAACGTACTTTTGAGCATCAGGGCAAACTAATATGCATATGGCGTACCACAACCACTTTTATGCTGAAATTCAACCTAATGCTACTTACTCCTATGCAACTGGTTGGAACTTTACCTAGAAGATTTCAGAAATCCTCCTCTTGGAATTTAGCTAGTGCCATATTTAGTACTTTCAAACACTCCTTTGCGGAAGAAGGCAGAGAACTCGTGCAGGGCCAGCTTCGTGGGGTTCTCTCGACTGGAATAGAGTGGGCAGCTTCCTATGTTTGAACATGTTTCTAGCAAGCACCTTAAATATTCTTCTAACTGCTTCCTTCGTTGATGAGCAAGCGATTCTGAATTTTTTGCAAAGAACCGCCTCGGAGGGAATGCAAGCGCCTCCACCTATAATAAGAATACCAACAAGGTTGGCAACACAAACAGATGCAATATCTCCTTAGCGCCCTGTTCACAAACACGTTCAATCTGTGCTTTCATGGCCAACATTAACACAATACAGTTTATTACAAAATGGTCGGTAACATACCTAATAATTTCATAGCGAAATTCCAAAATGCGTTGCTAGAAGAATTTAACATGTGATACTAATCCTGAATAAGCACTCACCTGTGAACCATACTTTTCCTTCATGTTCGCGTGCAACTCTCGGAAGCGCTTGTAGCGACGTAGAAGAGACCAACGCTCCCCACCCACGTCAAGACGAACCTCATACTCATAGTGGGTCGATGAACCAGCTCCACGCAGTACGTAACTTGGAATCTGCACCCAGTGCACCGAGTTACTGCTGGTTGGTGATGCAAGGCTGAGATTCACTCCAGATGAATTTTCCATCTGTTGACTCTGAAACAAGTAACATGCTACCTGGATACTGGAATATACATAAACTTCAAAACTTGAGGCAACACAATCATAATTTAATCCAAGTCTTCATGTTCTCGTAGTGATCTAGAGACATATTCATTTTGGGCAATGACATCTTGTTGTGTTGGAACAGTCTGCCAAATAGTTGCCCTATGTAATTTTAAAGGAAACTACTGGTAAAACGTGCCCTGATGACAGAGGCAGTATGACCTCTGAAACGTTGGTGGGCATCAACCAGACTACACGGCGCAACAACCCAGAAGACAGAAATCTTCATACTCTGATGACGGAGGCAGTATGACCTCCGAAACATTGGTTAACATCGACCAGACTACACAGCGCAACAACCCAGAAGACACAAATCTTCATACTCTGATGACGGAGACAGTATGACCTCTGAAACGTTGGTGGGCATCTACCACACTACACAGCGCAACAACCCCGAAGATTGCTAGCTTCAATTATAAACTGTATATCAAATTTGTTAATCACAAAAGTTTTGGGAAAGAAAAAGGATGTGAATTATGTGGTATTTCAAAAGCCATTTACAGTATGTGTGCCACTATAATGGCTCTAATTTATATCCGTATCAAGAATTAAAATACTGTAGCGAATAAATTTTAGTTAAAGACATTGTAAAATTAGGAATGTAGAGATTTTAAGTTGCATAACATTAAGTTTAGCAGATATTTGAATTGTGCTAAACGTAGGAATGTGTAAACGACATTTCCTGGCATTGTGGAAAACAGCAAAGGCTAACTCTCCATTCTCTAACGGGAACGGGGGGAAAAAAACAATTGACGGAAATGCGGACATAGCCACTAAACAGCCGGTATAAAAATTGGAGAGGCGAACGGAGAAAGTTTAGGAGGGAAGTGGGAGACAGATCGCAGTCAGGACTGCCAAAACTTTCAAGAAGAGGTCAATGAAGCCACGGGCAACGGGACACTGATCGGGCTACCGATTGCAGGTAAGCGCTGAGGCGATGATTCCAAGGGTACTTTAGTAAACTTTCAAAATTTACATAACCAAATTGTTGTAGTGTAAAGTGAAATAGCCTGAGTTACGAACAAAATGTAAAATTTATGTAGTACCTAGTCTTAGAAATAAATGGTGTATAGTCTTAAGGAAAAAGCTGTAGCTTTCTGGAAGAAATATCATATCGGCCGAGTACGTTTAAGCTGACGACAGCATCGTTGTGAACTTGCCTTGCTCCATTCCAAGCCACGCTACCAACACTAGTAGGACAAACCATTTCCACAAATTACCCCATTACAATACTATCATAAACTAAGTGCCATGCCTTTATACAAAACGTTATTACTTACAGAGGGGGAAGGATAAATGGTAGGACTCACTGGTGACATCAGTCCATCCCTGTTGGAAAAAGAACAAATCAATCTCAGATTACAGTGAAGCTCAAGTAAGAACAGAAATACACAATTCGTGTTATTTGCCGTGTGTGTCAGCCGACAGCACTCCAACATATTCCTACTTTTATTTCATGGTACATACTGCATTATCCTCGGTCTGTGCCTGTGCGCCAGCGACTGCCTGCAGCCTGGACTTTCACCGTCGCTATGGAAGTCCTCATTATCCAGCTTCAGTGTGTCTCCAAGCAGATCTGACAAACTGCGTACAAGTGGGATCATATCACCTTCAGATTACATATGCTACATGAAATTAAAATTTACCCTCCAAAATTAAGGAAAGGATTTTACAAAACATGAGTTTATGATGTTCAGTCCAACAAATATAATTACAGTGCAATAATCTTTATCAAAATTCCAGCTTAGATCTTGAACACTGACCCATCATCAGCTGACGTAGACATGTCATCCGACTCTTCACTGCTGCAACGCACTGGACTCTGAGGCTGCAGAGGTCTGAGGGGGTGGTGCTCCAGAGCAAATTCCAGCCGAACATACTGACGCTGAAGCTCCTGGAGAACCTGATCAATAAAAACAGTGACATATTACTTTGTGAGATTTCAGGTTCTCACAGCGATGAGTACGAAGATGGCCGTCATCTGGCATATTACCTTGATTATCAATACATTATTCATTATACTGTAATTATGTTGGACATCATTAATTGCCTGAAGTATATTTCATGTAACACGACTTTTTGGGAGTCACTGACGTGAACTGGGATTACCATGGGAAAATAAATTCTGATAATTTTTTGTTATCCTGCTAATAAAACTTGATCATAATTTTTATTAGATGTGAACACGTTACTTAATGCTTCAATATGATCAGACATGAAAAAATGACTTATTGCAAGAAATAATTGTCATCATCAAATATATGCCAACATGATACATGCACATCTTCCTGCAAAAAAGAAATCTTTGGAAAGAGGATCCAAGAAACCACAAATTTCTCTCCTATCGACATCAGACATTTTACTACTCACAACTATCTGATTGTTGAGCTCGCCCTTATCACAGTCATTCTCTAGACTCTGCATGATGAGCATCTTTTGGTGAGTTACTCGCTGACACAGTTCTTTCATCGCTCGCATTGCATCACTCACACAGATACAATCGGGATTAGATGACTGCAAAATAATCTGATTTATGTGTTGACTGCCTGGAACGCACTGTAAAAAATATAGCGTCACTTGTTTTCAGTTAATAAAATTGTTTTATTACAACCATAAAAGCCCACCACTTAATAATTTTATAACAGATTCCATTTGGAATTAGTACAACCTAACTCTTACATCCACAACCTACATACTCCCTGTAGAAGAAAACTGAATTATATATGTTAAAAAGGTTAGACAGTTCACTGTAGTTTTAATGTGTAAGGAAATTAAGTAGTCATCATTAATAAATATTTTACTTTAAATAGTGAATCAATTTGCCCTCTTGCCATCAAATACGAAGATCACGTCAACTGTGGTTTTCAGGACCGAGACGTCATGATGTCTTGTGGGACCTTACCAAATTTTTGTAAAAACATCAGTAACCACGGCAATACTACAAGGCAATGCAACCTAGAAGACCACATTCAATATTTAAACCACTACAAGAACCTCAAATTCCTGCCAAGATTTTTACTAACCTTCCCATTCATAAACTGAGATTTCTGCTGCGTTGTATTATTGTGAATCTCCGTAGGAGGTGAAATCTTTTCAAAAGAACTGGTAGAATGTTCTGAATTAACTATTCCATTGCTACCCGCTGCTGCCCTCAAATAGCTGTCTTCGATACTAGACACTTCATCACTGTCGTCAGAGCCAACGTGTGCCACTAACTGTCGTGCGCTTGCAGCATCTGCTTGTTGCTCACTCAGCCTTTTGGTGTCACTGTTTACATCACGTTCCCCTTCCACGGAGCAAGGTGATAATGCAGTATGGAATGTATCAGCTGTGTCCAACGAGCTTGAAATGGTACATGATGATGCAGATGCCTTTGCTGCTGCAGCGGACTTATTTACAGGAACTTCACCAGAATTACCACTATATACACTTTTTGCCAACATTGGACACTTTAAATCAAGTGATAGACTGCAACAAATAAATTAAAGTTAGATTAATTTAAATAAATACCACATGTGAACAACTGAAAGATTTCTTGGTTTCTTTTTTATTTAGTGTTCTGTCTGACGACAGGTCCATATGAACAGGATCCTTCCATCCTTTTCTCGGACTGGGACCTGTTCATGTACGTTCTTGGCAGATGATCCAGAAGTGGTTTGCCATTGCCTTCTTCTGTGTGTGAATGGAGTAATTGTTTGGATGCCACGGAGGAAAACTCCGTGTTGCCTAGACCACGGCCTTGCCCAACACAAGTTATAAATTCGGGCACCGCCGGGAATCGAACCCGAGACCCCAGGATTACAAGGCCAGCGTTCTAACTGCTAGACCACCGTGGTGGTATTTCTTGGTTATACATAAATAATGAACAGGTGAAGAGTTGGTTTTACTTTTGACACAGAGGTGTAAAGAGAAACTTTAAAATAAGAATGTTACACACATGACTTTAAACAAATGACACCATTAAAATATGTAAGCACTTTCATACACCCAGATTTGAACATTCTGAAATAAACACAGGTTCAAAAACACTAAAGTTCACATACATCAAGTCTTTCACAATGAACCAACTATATCCGTGGAGCAGAGTTCTACTGGATAAGCTAATAATGTTCTGCATCACAAAATTCTCCACTGTTTATGGAACCTGATGTTGCCATCAGTTCACATCCTAAGTTGGATTAATCAAGTCCACATCCTTCAACTTTATTTCCATAAAATTAATTTAAAAATTATCCTCCCATCTGTAGCATAGATGTTCTGAGTGACCTCTGGCTTCCCAACCAAAATTACGGAAGCATTTTTCATATCCCCCCCCCATACATAAACTTTCTCTACTTGTAAACAAATCAGAGGAATATGTTCGTGGAAAAATCATTTAGATATAATGTTCGTCGCTGAAACACCTGTATTCATGAACTACTCATGATTTTACTTACATAATGCAGTACGTGTTGTCACACTTACCTCCAACAGTGCTGAAAGATACAATTTCTTCTCCACTCTGAGACTCAATCTCGCTAACATTCTGTACTCCCTCACTCCTTATTGCATTATAATACTAAAATTTTTATGTTTAATCCTACTATTACAACTCTACTGCAGTCCACTGTGTACTTCTTCTCCTCTTCCTAAGCCACTTTTGTATTTCCCACAACTCCTCCTCAGTTTCAACCAATGGTCTGTTCATTATACTGTAATAATATTAAATTCAAATTTTTAAATATGAAACTTACGACTGTTTGCGCTGCCATATCTCTTGCAGCTGCTCACGCGTTCGCTGTGCCAGTAATTCCTTTGTAGCCTGTACCTCCAAGCCACTGCCCTGCCAAAGTTAAAGTTCACATACAGAGAATTATAGCTACAACTTTCAATTCTGTAGACGATAGTAAGAATTTCATTACAAATAATATTAATGACACTGTACCATATTTTTCAAATATTATAATTATCAGAACATGATGAATAAATATTTTTCTATTATAATCATACCACCAGTTGCACCCACATATACATACAATTACACAAATGCTCACAAAAAAACCCAAACACTTAATGGACTCAGTACTCACCTGAAAGAAACATTTAGAATACATCCTGAAAATGTTTCAACAAAAGTTAGACCAAAGCAAATGGTGTGCCGAACAGCTGAAAGAAACTTCAGCTTTATTGTAGATAACTTCTCCAACCACATTAAGGCTTGTACTCACCTACAAACATTGACAGTAAACAGTGTTTGCAGACAGTTTACTTTACTATGTTTGTGGACTGTTGGCAAACACTGTTCCATGTTCTCGTCATCCCACACATCATGCTGTATGACTGGAATTTGCAATGGATGTATATTTCTGTTAAATGAAAGGCAGTGACACGGACACTGGTAGACAACGCACTTTCACAAAGAACGGAGATAACATTTTTGACAGATTCATAATCTGATGCTTCCACTTTGGTCTCAGTCTCCCTCTTGCACATTCTCTTTTTACCTCCATATTTAAAATATTTTAACTTTTCTTTTCATCCATTCTTAAAATGTGTTCACACCCTTTCTGTTGTTATTATAACTTCCAAACTGTGTAACTTTAGATTCTCTCTAATTGATTCTATTTTTACTGTCTCTTTCGGTTTTGCGTTTTGTATTTCTTAAAAATCACATCTCCCCTCCCATTATAATCTACTAACAGTGACCTGGTCCATGGCAAAGTTTCTGCTCCGTTTGTTCTACAATCACTAAAAGTAACAACAAACATTTAAAAAAAACATAAAACTCACCTTCTGCAATGAGGTAGTGACTGCAGCCAGTTCTGAATCAAGACGATGTACCTCATTTCTACTATCAGAAATAGATTGAACTCTTCTCCTCAATTCTGCTTCTAAGGATGCTAATTCCCGGCACTGAAATAGAGTTATTATAACCGGTTTATGTTGAAAACCATGATTATAATAATACTTTATACACTCAAGTATCTGAGCTGATGAATAACTGAAGAAAAGAAATAACCCTTCGGCGTCTTGTCAACTGTCACTTGCGTTACCATCATAATATGAGCATTGCAATAGTAGCACAGCACAACTACACCTTGAATTTACCATTCCAAATGGTAAAAACATATTTTGGAAAATGAAGAAGACGTGGAAGCTTGGTTTCTTTCAAAACTAAATAAGTATTACATACCTCATATATGCATATCCCACAGAAATCATTCAAAAACAGATAATCATGAAAAAGTAGAAAAATTTCCACAATTCTACAATTATACAGCTATTCTAAAATACCTATGTATCTGAAACAGGATAACAGCACAGTTTTCAGCTCTCCTGAGTCATATTTTGGAGGTGCTGGGTTTAAATTTTAGCTTTGGGCTAACCTGACCAAGGGATTTCATGGTTTAACTACAGCACTCAATGCAAATGTTGGTACAGAACCTTAAAAACACAACCAGAAATTCCTTTTAGGCCCTTCTCAACATAAAATTATCCTGTGTTAAGGCTCTGAATCACCCAAGCAACTGACAAAGCATAATTAAATAAATCAACATAAAATGTTGATTAATGTATAGATCTTTAAAGTTTCTAAACTTGAGGAAGTATAATACAAGCTAAGATAAATATTTTTGTTCTTTGTTTCCCTTCTAAAATGCCCCTCAAAACGTAATTAAAACTTACGACACCGAATTCTCAATCATCGCGTACACTTCAAAGTAGCACGCAGGATCAGATTAATACTCACATGTGTGCTGACAAGATCTCGAACAATCTCATCACCTGCAGCAACACTAGACCACGACTCGGCACTTGAGTCATCTGTCAGTCTATCCCCGGCCACACTCAACTCCAAACACTCCGCTGCAAGTGCCTATAAATTATTAAAAAGAAATGTGGAAACACGGATTGAATCCCGGGTTATTTAACAAAGACGTTTAATGGCAGAGGTCATACAATATTGAAACAGGGAGATATATAATTCATTATTGGAGGAGCTGGGGTATCTCAGTATACTGAGTGACTACAGACTAGATGGCATTCTATCCCTGACAGGGGCAGAGGATTTTTCCTCTAGCCTATGCATCCAGAACAGCTTTGGGGACCTCCCAGCATCCTATAAAATGGGTACCAGGGTCCTTTCCTTGTGGGGGGGGGGGGGGGGGGGGGGTAAAGCGTGGCCAGGAAGTGATGCTGACCACTCAACCCTATCTAGTGCCAAAGTTAAAAATTATTAGGAGCTATACCGGTGCCTACCAAGCATAGGACAGTATAGTTCTTTTTTTTTTTAAAATACAAATTGGAACGTTGTCATTGCTCATCCCAGCATTCACATGGTGAGACTAAAGAGAACTACAAAATTTCAGTGAAGTTAATTGGTGGTTAAAATTCAAACTAAGTATCTACAAAATATAAAATCTATAGCAACACTGTTGCACAAACTTCTTTGGTAATTTCTATTGGTAAAATGGAATGCTACCACAATAAAATATATACAACGAACACAAGACACAAAAAACACAGAGAATCAAGCACAATGACTGACAAACCAAAGTAGAATTACCCACACGGGGATTCCATTACTACAGGAGTCGATTACATTAGTCAAGAGAAGAACCAAATCTGGAGCAGAAAATATGCATTAAGTTCTCTTTGCCACCATTTCAAAGTTACAACAATTTTATGTTGATATCACTTTTCACAAAATGGAAAGAATTCAGTGCAACACATCAATTTATTTCTTTGCTTGAAATGAAAGAAAATTCTTCTCTTTGTAGCCACGGTCCACAAACCCGTCCGACTCTCGACTCTCGCAGCCTCTGACCTGTAGCACCCCACTGGACACAATCTGGCCATAATTATTACGGATTCCTTCCATTGTCATGGCATCTCTTCCTTATCCCATATTAACTGAATAAGTTTATGGATCCTCATATGCAACTTTCTAACCTTACCTTAAGTAGTCTACTTCACAATCTGGCTGCCTTACTCCTGGGCAAAAGCTCCCAATATACATTGTGTAAGAGGTTTAATGGGCCCCAGAGCCACTTTAAACATGGTGGAAAACAGAAAAGTCCTGCCACTGGTGCGAAATGAACTCTGGTCATTTGGTCAACAACCTACGACTGACTGACCGACCAAGCTACCACAGCTAGCACTACCATCAAATGTACTGGAAAATACTTGACACAAAAAAAATGTACAAAATTCCTTGAAGATGTCTGGCTTCTTTGCCCTGACAATGGCGGCAGAAAAGGACCTCTGAAATGTCAGTACACTTCTACCAAACTACAAGGTGCAACAACCCAGAAGACAGCCATCTTCAGACCCACTGCCACGAAAACCTCAAATCCTACTACAAAATTAATTATGTAAGAGGTTGAAAAATATTTTCCATTCATTCTAAGACAATAAAAATCTAACTATGAGAGGTGGACGGTCGTGCAACGCGTTACTACATGCTGTGCAACAAGATGAAACACTTACCAGAAGAGACTTAACACGACAGCAGCCTTTCTTCAATGTACCTGCTTGCAGCAGCTTTCCAGAGACCAACTCTGATAAGTACTTCCGTTTCAGCTCCAGCTTGCTCTGCAGTGCTACCACCTGACTACACTCACTGGCAACCTACACCAGTCACATACACAACATCCAGAAGCAGACAAAACAAACAACAAAATGCATAAACACAAAACCAAAATATAAGTAATTTTGCGATGGCATCTATAATGCAGGAACTTGAGACAGACTAGTACGTAATTCAATATCTAATCATAAAAGACATTTCTGTATAACAAAGTTCATCTGGAATAATTTCCGATCTCCTTGGGTTCTTTATCGGGTAACAGAAATTATAGGCCCCAAGTATTTGCAATAAATATTAACGCAGCTTTACTTATCAAAGTTATATTTTTCTTCACTCATTCATAAATACTGCACTTAAATAAGTATTTATTTGTTATTCATGAACTTCAAATTTATCTTTAATTTTTTAATTCCAAACTTGTAATTTGAACTTGGTGAACTTGTTAGTATATAAATGAAGATAATGATCGATAATAAAATTAATAATTTATTATCAAATTAACATAAACAAATTTCCCTATTATAACACACAATGTTTTGCTGTACTGCACAGCAACTCGAACACAAATCAAATTTATTTTTCCAGAAATGTACAAAAACATGACTAAAGAATTAGCAAATAAATGTACAGCTGAAGTGATAATTTAGTTAAATTACAGGTAATATGAAATATATGCTGTAAAGAAACAATCATACTTCTGTTGTTAATTTGTGGGCTCTACTGTGGCACTGGTGAATTATGGATGAAGCTTCTTAAGTTCATTTCAAAAAGTGCAAGCAATTTTAAACTTAATTACTTGACAACATGAACAAATGATTATTGGAATGGCTCTGTAATCACGAACAAAATTTCATGTACTTTACGAGAAAGTTTAAAATTGTACTTTGTATTGTGAAGGAAATACAGAATAAAATTCTGAACTTTTATTATCTCCACATAATGTAAATTTCTTTGTAGCACAAATTGATCACAAATAAAATTTCAGGCATAAGACTGAACTGCAAAATGTTTTTTCAACCACAATTTACCACTACACAATTAAAGAATTACTCAATGAATGAGAGAGAATTAGACGACATTTTAATTCCTGTACTACCCGGTACTCATAGCGGTCGAGGACTAGGCCTAGAGAAAATCCAAAATCCTAACCTCTGGAAACAAGTCACCTTCCTGTGACAAATTAAATGAGCATTCTTTTGTTCTCACACAAACACAATGACAAAGTTATTTCCACTAATTTGATGTTTTAAATTTACAGAACAGTGAGTCTGTGCGGATTCATTATTTATTTTCAGATATCGGATTTTGCCATTTCCTACTCACTATTCCACCACTTTTCCTTGTTCTGAATTATTCTGCATTGATTATAATATTTTCAGAATTCATAACAAAGTAAAGTGAAACAATATTTGAAAATTTCAAGATCACATATAACATGTCAATGTATATACTGTGACGTTATACACAGAATCTCTCATTTGCTTCTAACCCTGCACTATAGATTACCATTCCTACAGAGGGAAGGGGAAAATAAATTAACAAAATTACAGTACAGCTTGCAATGTGACATATTCACACACCTGTGACATCTGAAGCTCTCGTTCATTTTCCAGCAGTCCCCGCTGCCGACTTAGTTCACCTTCTCTGAGTTTTAATGTTGCCAAGTTATCATGCTGGTGCCTTTCAAGACGACGCCAGTCTTGAGCAAGACGTCTGCACTGCGCTGCATATTCTTGCTCCATATGTTGGCGTTCCTAACAGTCATTGTGGAGTTGGTACTTTTATGCTTTTGGAACATAATTTTATTTCTACAGTTTGTAAAAGATTAAGTGGCCATCTTCTTACAGGGTCTTCCCTAATGGTCAATACTCTTATGTCCATTCAGTAACATAAATAATAATATGTTCCCTAAGGTTCATTATACTAAACACAAAATCCTACCACTACACCACAGGCTAAGCCAAATAAATTCTCATCCCATGTTCAATCTGTAAGGAATCACTAGAACTTCTCATTCATGCCTTTGTCAAATAGATACATAGCATGAAACTTTCAAACACATATTTTGTGTTCATTTCATATTTCCTCATGCTGCATACATCACATCTGGCTCATTTCAATAATATGACATGACAACTCTTAGCATTTAATGCATGCATTAATTAACTAACTAACTAGATGGCTTACCGAACCCGAAGGTTCATCACCGAATTTCCCAAAGCCCTCCTGGGCCAACAAAATCCAGTCTCCTTCAACTCCTATCTCCCATAGATCCAGCCTGAGATTATCCTCCCACCTACGTCTAGGTCTCCCCAGAGGTCTCTTCCCCTCAGGCTTCCCAAATAGTGGACCCAACCAACCAGATGGCTTACGAAACCCGAAGGTTCATCACCGAATTAACCAAAGCCCTCCACCGGACCCTGTCCTGGGCCAACAAAATCCAGTCTCCTTCATCTCCTATCTCCCATAGATCCCGCCTGAGATTATCCTCCCATCTACGTCTAGGTCTCCCCAGTGGTCTCTTCCCCTCAGGCTTCCCAAATAGTGGACCCAACCAACCAGATGGCTTACCGAACCCGAAGGTTCATCACCGAATTAACCAAAGCCCTCCACCGGACCCTGTCCTGGGCCAACAAAATCCAGTCTCCTTCAACTCCTATCTCCCATAGATCCCGCCTGAGATCATCCTCCCATCTACGTCTAGGTCTCCCCAGAGGTCTCTTCCCCTCAGGCTTCCCAACCAGTACCTGGTGCACACCTCTTGTCCCATGCATGCGCGCTACATGCCCAGCCCACCTCATTCTTCTCGACTTAATCACCCTGACAGGAGGAGTACAGATTTTTAAGCTCTGCATTACTAATGCAAAATGAAAGTTTCTGAAGATGTATGTTATGTCTCACATCTTCTAGAGGGATCATAAAACATAAAAAATTAATATGTTACCATCTGAACTAACAGAAAGTGTCAATCATATGATTTGATAATTTCTTATTAGATATTATCTCAGCATTCAGTACCTCATCCAATTCACGCTGTGCAGCTTCTAGGGCTTCCCGCTTCTCCCGTTGCTCTCGTTCCCAGTCCTGCTCTCGTTCTGCTTGTTCCTTCTGTACAATAAAAGACAAATGTGCTGTACAGAAATGTCTATAATAAGGTTGGGTTCTTGAAAGTGATTTCCATGTCGTAGATTTACGGCATGTAAAAGAACCTTACGAGCATGATACAAGATATTTCGTCAGCAAAATTCTGAGACCATTTCTCACCCAAGTCTCCTGATTTTAACTGCCAGATGACTCTGACAGTCATATCAGGATTGAGTAGAAATTGTGCAGAGTCAATGGGCTCGTCACTCACTACCCATAAATGCACACTTCAAGACCAAGAAACCTCCGAAAAGGAGGGGGCGAAAACCCACGACCGGGTTGTAGAGCTGAGAAACAACAAAAAGGCCTGGTTCAAATGATAGTAATCAAACGTTATATAGATTTTGGGCTTTCTTGAGCCATTCTTTTTGCAAAAAAAATAATAAAGAAGTTATTCATAGTTGTGCTGGACTTATGCTTGTAACAGATTTTCTTCGGGATTTTCGTAGCTGACCCCTCCCAGAAATAGTTCAAGATAATACTTTACAAGCTTGGTATCCCACATCTTCGTACTGTTCCTCAAAAACCAAAATGACCTCAGATGTTCTGAGAGCATGGTTAAAACATTCATTCACAGATTATTACCACTCAAACATTAAAAGAAAAATGCATTAATGATACGATAGCCAGGGCAGATTGTAAATATATTTCAGGTTTCATTCAGGATGGAATAAAACGATGTCAGGCTTAGATAGGGGGCAGGTAACATACTTGATGACAAACTTCAGGCTGGGCCAAGCAAAACTCCTGTAATTCAGCACTTGTATTTTTGTGTGACATCAGTGGCCCCTCACTCTGATTAGTCTTACAGTTTACCGTTTTAATTTTTATAAATAACCACTAAAATTATATTATTCTCACCTTAAATGCTTCCTTCTCCTTAAGCAAAGAAGCCCTTTGTTTTTCAAGCTGCTCCAACTGTTCTGGATCATCACTGGGGTACAAAATACAAAAACATAAAACTAACAGACTACTCTCCTACCAATTTTCATGCACATGAAGAACTCTGCGAATGAATGAAAAATATTCAAATATTCAATTTCCTGATGAAGAGGCACTTTGATAAATTTGATGGAGATCAATTTTGCATCATGTAAAGTACAGGAATTTATTATCTGAATGGTACGCCCTGAAATAAAGTTAACCCTACACCTTTTAATTTTGATCCCAATATCAAGTACTTTTGAAGGCGAAATATGAAAATGCGCATACACCTGTCCATTATGCGTTAATCTAGTCTCTGTAAATAACATAAAAAATGTCATCAGTGAATTATGCAATGACACTTATCTGTACAGATACATAAAATATATTACAAGGCCAAACGTAAAATATCATGATTCTGTATTAAATCAGGTAATTTCTTCTGCAAAAAATAATTTGTTCAGCCATGGTTATCATTCGTCAACAAGAGACCAAAGCATACGTCGAGACGATGTGTCTCCATTACGCAGACAGAACACTAGAAATAAGCACCTACCCACAAGAAACATTGAGGTTTTCAGTGGACCAAGCAAGATCTGGTGTTGACCAACTTAGCAAAGACAGGCGAGACAGACTAAGATGAGAACGGCTACCTTCCTTCCTCAGTTTAGCAGCCTCAACAGGATCATTGTAACGGAACATATTCGTGCGACCAAGTAGGATTATGCACCCTAAAATACACAACAAACACCACTTTATACCTTGATGCAATATATAAAATAATTATTTCTATTCTTATTTACCTGTGCTGTATAGAATTTAACCACAGACAATATATTTACTGTATTTTCTAAGGTACGGTTTGCCAAATGTTTTTGTCATATAAACCAGTGAAAGTGGTCTTTTGATACTGAAAAGCCAGAGGTAAGTGTTTGAAGAAATTTAATTTCAATAAGTACTGTAACAATCTCACTTGTTACAGTATCATATACTTTATAATAAATATTAAGATGCACATGCCATAGAATTGTTTTTGTAATTTAACAGTCAGTACCTCTATCAGACGTCTAAGGCTTGTAACTCGGTGTACAACACTCCATGACTAATTTTATGTAGGTAACAACTGGTTTTTAAGAAACAACGTCCTGCGACATCACACGAATAAAAAGCATAATACTCATATATTAAACAACAGCCTTCAAAAAACATGAAAATAACATCCAAAGTTGAGTAGCATCTCAACTCCCGCTACCATACACCTTTCATGATAAAACTATACATGTTCGATGTCCACTATGAGAAGTAATGCAGTAAGAAGTTTGTCTACTTGTCCATAACAAGCGAAAAGCGCGAGGCTGATGAATAGAAAAGTATTACCTTTCTCGTAATATTAACTCCGTGAATCAGATACCTTCTTGAGTAGCCAAATAGTTAATAAGCTGGTCAAGAAATTTTCCGTCTCTTACGGAACCTCAAGGTTCATTACCAATGTACGCGTTACAAACTCCTAATGAAATGTCTAGTCACTCTGCGTCACTATGAGATAAACAGGCGTTATCTGACCCTGGATCTTAATTTTATTTACCTTGGGACAGTCGAGCAGGCTTATCAATGAGGACAGTGTTGACCCAGCATTGGGCCTGCTGTTTGGGAATCAGTGTCGCAACTCCATCTTTAAGCACTACGCTACAATGTTCTGCTTCTATGCCAAGTCCATTGAGGATAATGTCTTGCTTTACCTCAGCATCTTCTGTCCCAATAAGTGTTTCTCCTTCCTGAAATACACATGGTCCCCAGTTTGCAAAGGACATTCATGTTCTACTGCCCTGTCCTCCAGGAAAACAATATTAAAAATGTAAGACTTGAGGTTCTCACAGCGGTGAATATGAAGATTTCTGTCTTCTGGGTTATTGCGCTGTGTAGTCTGGTCGATGTTAACCAACGTTTCAGAGGTCATACTGCCTCCGTCATCAGGGCGATGAATCGCCCTGATGACGGAGGCAGTATGACCTCTGAAACGTTGGTTAACATCGACCAGACTACACAGCGCAATAACCCAGAAGACAGAAATCTTCATATTAAAAATATAGTTCTAGAACTGTCTTAACAGAAAGGCTGATGTAGCAGTAACATTCTAGACATAACATCAGAGAAGCACAAACTCCCTCCATTTCAGCCCTGAAGATGAAGGTAACATAAATTACCCACCAACATTATGATAAATCTTTATATAACGTGATAATAATACAAATATAATCTCTACTTGGCTGACTTCTATTATGAAGGAAGAATGTCCTTAAAATGAAAGTGGACCAAGTGTGTTTGGCTGACAGACGACTATATAAAAATTAAAATTTATACTTTGACCTTGGACGTTCAGTTTATACTCTTACCGAATGAACGCTATATGGCAAGCCTGTTGTATTAAGTCACGGCAAGAAAATTATTTTAAACAAACATGAATGACGTTCAACCTCAAGCAAAATTCAATAACTGAACAGTAATAAAACACAAATTATTACTTACTGGTCCAAGAAGAATGGTACATCCATAGGATGTTCGCCTTCGCATCTCAGCCTTGTAACAGATCCCTTCCAGGAATTAATAATACTATTCCTGATACCCACCACAACAAATGACTAATTTCATATACTATTAATACATTTATATTATGTATAATATTTTAAGTTAATAATAAAATGTCATGTATTTCAATATTAATAATTAAAATGACAGGAGGCAGCCGGTCCCACCTTGAGATGGTACAGAGTGACACCTGTACTCAGTACATCGTCATCAATTCCAACAAGATGAGGCATATCTGAATCCAGCACAACCCCAAGGCCAGATTTACGGAGACCAAGAGCCTTTTGTTCTTGTAAGATTTTCTGAGTTTCCCTCCACTTCTCAGTCCATTCTTCTGTTAGTACTTTCTCTTGCGCTTCCTTCTGGTGTAACTGAGCTAATACTTGAGGCTGCGCTTCAACCGTCTAAAATACAACAGAAACTCAAAATGATTACTCAATTTTTCACTTGTAATAACCTATACTGAACACAGACGAAGGATTTACGTAATTTACGTCATGGAACACAGATGTGCGCATGCATGCATGTGTTTGTACGTCCACAGGCATGTACAAACGCGACTGATGTCAGAAGGCCAACATTAATTATATTTACGTTTAAAAACATGAAAGGTTTGTCTCTGCAATCGATGTGTTTCGTAAATGCCGTTGTAATTTTCCAGGAACCATGGAATGATGTCCTAAAATTTGGTAATATAATATTCAAAAAGCACAAGGCACAATAAAATCATCAACACACATAAATCAAATTGGACATTGCTATCATCTTATTTATGGTTCCTTTATCATTTGTCTTCGATTCATGTAGCAATATCCGATTCCTTCTTCTTATCGTGTAACTCTTCAAGCTTTGTTTCCCACTTCCTTGAGCCCACCATCCATTATAAGAGAACAAGAAAATAAAAATTTAAATGTTCATAGATACTCTGATTTCATGCCACTAAGATTGATAAACAGTCATTACCAATCAGCTAGTAGTCGACACTTTATATAAACTAAGCCTGTATTAATAAACTGTATTGGAAGCAACGTCATTCAGCAGTAATTTCAATTTCTGTCACCAAAGTACTAGCCCATACATCTTAAAACACACACTGTCGGAAAAGGGCAATTTTAAACAGGTCGCTAACTAACACTCGCTGCAAGTTATGTTACACCGTGACAGGTACGCAAAAAATGTTGATATATGCATATTAATTACTCACATATTCATTGGCCCCTAGAAGAGCTCTAAGTTTTGTTATTTCATCCCTCAGATCTCGAATAAGTTTCACATTAGGATCTTCATTAATAGTTGGTTTATTGATTATGTTCTTTGCTCTGTTTGCATAACGAAGCGTACTTAAGGTTTCTCCATAGTTACAATCAGCTGGTGAAATTGCTGCACAGATACATAAAATACCAGATGAACCAATATTAATGGATGCGTATTATCTTAAAGAATTATTAATTCACAAATTTTAATGTGAATGTAAGTAACCACTGTGACTAAGCATCATGACATGGAGTGTGGGGAAGCGGTGGTTAAGCTCTTTGCATTCTTAACCTCAGCACCAGACAGATACAAGAGAACGATCAACTTTACAAACACCAGTTGCCTTACCAATTATTTTTCATTGTGCTGGAAATAATGTGTAAATCACAGAATGAAGCACTAATATTGACGATACAGAGCCATTTCTTTCACGATTGCCAAACAAAGCAATACGAAAAGAGGCCTGATATAAAGCAGGAAAGAAAAAACTTCAGTTCAAAACCGCTAATTCTTTTCACATTCACTGATATATTTTACCTTAAATCACGGTCCTTGAAACAAAAGCTATAAAAATTCAAATGCATTCAATACAATTACCCAACTGCAAAACTCCACTCGCAATATATCAGAAAGGGGCAACTAGTTTGGCCGTGATCATAAAATGAACACAAGTAAATATGAGTACAGTGTTTGTTTTGACTCTCGGACCTATCGAAGACCTAATTTTTCGAACCACTCTAAAGAATCACTTAACTCAAATTCTACTTACAGTCAAAAACCCTAACCAAATTAAATTTTGTATTTTCATATTTAAACTGTTTCCTATGCAGCATGTTTGAAATATCCACAATTTTTGTGTACTTACACTTCATTAAGCCGTCCAATATTCCAGTGTACCTCGTCTGGTGTCCTTACCACCACCAGCTATCATCATTATTCCAGTGCCAGCTTCTTTGTCAATTATATTAAAAATAATAAAAATATTTCCGTTCTCTCTAGTCCTCATAAACGACTTCCTTTGACCCAACAGTTGACCTTTTATGAGGAACTATCATAGATCAGTCTGGACCTTCGAAATTAAACGGATGTGGCTTCATGTGTAGTCGTAGGAACATTACGAGCCCAGTACACTGGAATATATGGATCCACTACCAATTCCAGGCTTAAACAGTCCTCAGTGTAGTCCACAATGGTAAAGTATTAAAACATTAATCTCACAGGAATGTGATAACAACACTGGAGAAGGAAAAGTTACAAAAAAAAAATCAATACCTGCTATCATTATGGTCTTAGAATTACCACCAAGACTATCTCTGAGTAACCAGGTGAGTACTGAATCCCTGTACGGGATGAAAGAGCGCGACGTTCTACGCTGGCCAGTGCCATCTTCCTTTTGGGAACCTGACAACTCCGCCAGAGCTGATATTACAGATCCTAATGTTACTAGAGACTTGTTGATATGAGCACCTTCCTTTAACCTCTGTCCCGTCGCACCACTTGCATCTGCGCGCTCGCTGAAATTGAAGTGAAAGCAACACGACAAAAGTAATGGCAGACATAAAATAAATGTTCAGAGAAACATTTTCCTTCATCAGAATGAAGGACAAAATCATAATACAAGTCCCTTTTATGTGGCAATTGCAAACTCGGGAATAATAATGCGTCAAAGTGCCTCATGACTGCATTAAGAGTCTATTATTATTATTATTATTATTATTATTATTATTATTTAGTGTTCTGTCTGACGACAGGTCCATATGAACAGGATCCTTCCATCCTTTTCTCGGACTGGGACCTGTTCATATACGTTCTTGGCAGATGATCCAGAAGTGGTTTGCCATTGCCTTCTTCTGTGTGTGAATGGAGTAATTGTTGGGATGCCACGGAGAAACCGGGGAAGCCCCCAGATTAAAACTCCGTGTTGCCTAGACCACGGCCTTGCCCAACACAAGTTATAAATTCGGGCACCGTCGGGAATCGAACCCTTGCTATCATTTCAATCATAATCTTTAAGGTAATTAGAGGGCGCTTATGAATTGTGAGTTGCAAAGGATAAAATATCCAGATACAGAGTACCATCTGTGTCATTTCTTTCCGACAGACAGTCAACACACACTGGGTGCGTGCATATGTTCGCATGCAAATAGCACACTCCAATGGCTGCATCTCAAAACTACAAACCTTCCTGCCAAGTCCACTAGATGAACCTTAGATTCTGTTTCACTGGGCATGTTGTTAGAGAAACCAGCCTGAACAAACATGACAGTGAAGATGGCATGACTGCGGCTGCTCACATCATTCATGTTTGTTGAAGCTGTGGTGCGGTGATTGTTCCCACGCATCATCAATTCCTACAACAAATAATATCAAGATATGGGAGTAAACTCAATCAGGTTTTATATTATTTTCCTAAAACCTGAGGACACGGTTGTTCTACTGATGTACCACACATACAACAAACAACAGTGTTCTTTCATAATAATTTGTATTAATAATATCAGAATACTACACTGTCCCGCGCCGTAGCCGCGTGGTCTGAGGCATCATGCTTCGGACCGGCGATACGGAATGTGCGCTGGTTCGAGTCTCGGGGGGAGAGGAAATTTTCTCATGAGATTTTCGACCAGTGTATGGGACCGGTGCCAACCCAGCATCGTGAGGAAATTGGGGAGCTACAATGAGTAGCGTAATCCGGTCATGAAAACTAGCAATGGCTGGGGGTTCGTCGTGCTGACCACACATCACCCTATATCTGGTTGGATGATCGTTCACCTCTGCTTAGGCATGTGAACGTGAGGCCAGCAGTCAAGTTAGTCGGCTTTGGCTCTCTGGAGCTGTTACGCCACGAATTTAATTTAATTTTAGAATACTACACTGGTAATTACACTCTGTTAACTTCTGAAAGATGTAAGAGTAACAAAAGTTTAATGTAACAGTGTTCCAGAAATACCTGTCACAATTCAGACCTCAGAAACCAGCTCAACATGCATGCATGCATGCAAATGAATGCTGCCAACCTTGAATGGCAATGTAAATTTTTTAAAAAACTTTACAACATAACTTATCAAAGTTGACATTTGAAATGAGGGATCTCTACACACAACATTCTTTAAATACAAAGTAGAACTGTATAATTCTACTTATTATTCAAGACTGCATCTTGGCATAACCTTATCAGTCTTTCTTGCCCAAAAGTCTTTGTTAGTGTATACTAACACCTGGAGGAATATGCTGCCTCCAATATCAGGGTTAAAGAGAGCAGAGTTAGGGATTTTTATAAGAATGATGGAAACTGAACTCTGCTTGCCGAGCCCTTAAGCAGTTCCTTTACTGAGCTACACCAGCTTGCAAAATATGCTAACAGCCACTCTAAATAAAATATTAATTTAAATAAACATGAACTCATGCAGACACTCGCAGGCTAGACATGTTGGATTCTCTTTTATTCTTTCATAATTGTATTAAGACAATATTCAAAACAATTACTGATGATTAAACTCACTTGGATGTCAGAGTAATCAGTGACAAGATGTCTTGACAATCCCTGCACATACGGGCCATGACGGGGATGTTCCCTCACGCGTAAGCTGTGGTTTGTTGCCCTTGGCTGTAAAAGGTCTTTGACACGTTCATTATAAATTTCAAGGTAAGAAACTTCAGTACGATAGCTGGCTCCTTTCTCCTTACCTTCAGCCATGCGACTGAAAAGCATCTTGCAGATGCGTGGAATTAAACCTTGGCATTCCTGTTCAACAGATACAAAATAAACATTTTTCCCAAAACACAAGTATCTTCCAACAATTTAAAGAACATTCTGCAATATTAATTGTTTCAAAACAGGGACAAACCCCTTATAAAATAGCGGTAATTATATGTACCACCTCTTTTAACATCTAATAATTCTAAATTCTGCCCACAGAGTGTATTCATGGGTTTAATATGATTCTCAGCACAATCAATGATCATACAACCAAAAATTGTTGGATTTCATCACAAAACTTGTTAATGCTTCAAAACAAAACATTTTCACAAATTTACTCTATCTGCAGGCGGACCATCTGAATTTAAAACTCTGACTGAATAAAACTTCTTAAACATATATGACTTTATATTTTAAATAGAATTTATTTCTATAGCAGAATATCAATTGGATAAGTGTCTTACTGACAAACCAATTGCTACAGGCCTGAAATGAATTATAAGGGTGTTTCACAAAAATTAAGAAACACTTAACATACTCAGATAAACAGAATGTCCCAAACATTAGATATTTTCACTGAAAAAACATCCAATAACATTTGTCACACCAAATTTAAGGGGCCTGCCGCTAGAAAATAAATTCCTGATTTTTAATTTAAATGCACTTCAGTTTGATAAATAACGAATCAATTTTTCAGCACCATCAAAGTTGCAAAAAACATACTTAAAAATTAAATGCATGGTACACTATAAACCACTTTAATCAGAAAACGCTCATATCCTATGGGGTGGGTATAAATCTACATAATACAAATACACAGCAATACATTACATAAATATATTCTCATGTCTGGAATCTGTGATATCAACGGTTGGTATAGTCAGTAAGAAATTGATGAATAAGCCAAAAAAGGCCACAGCTTGGAGAGCTGACATTATGAGATGCCTCAAAATAATAAAAAAACTTATTAATTATATTATTTTAAAGCTCTCAGTTGTTTGTGTTAGTGCAAAAGAGAATAATATAAAAAAATAATAAATTACCGCAAACAGTCTTTCATCAATTTTCAATTATTATACGATTTGAAGCTTTCGCAGTGACATAACTCAATAAAAATCTTCTCGGGCAATCAGCCACGTCAAATGGTTACTTGACGCAGCTGATTGCCCGAGAAGATTTTATAGAGTTCAATTATTAGTTTTCACTGCATCTTCGTCATGGATCATACGTACACAAGTTTAAAATTTCATTATTATTTACATTATCCTTATGAATCTTAAAACTTTGCATACCGCGTAGTGTATTGGAATATAAAAATAAGCATAAAACAAACTGTTTACGCTATAAACGACACTAGTGCCAAACGCGTTTCGACCTCAAGAAGTCATCGTCAGTGGCAAAAAGGGGAATTAATTCATATATTATGATCAAAAAAATATGGTATTAAGGTGAGTTCTTTACAAAACTGTTGGTTTCACAGGAGTTGGTGTATTGTATTCTGCAGAAAGTCCCTGTGCACCGAAAATAACACAAATACACCCATATTTTCAGGGTAAACGTATGGTTACAAAACAGCAGAACTAATTGGAGGTAGTGATAAAAATCATGGTCACATGACACATAGAAGTCCTGTGCACCACCTAAGGAATCTGTGAATCACTTTCCACTTCCAATACCTGTTGTGCATGGGTATTTCTGAATCACTTGGAACTTAGACTAATTAAAATGTATTTAAGGGAAACCTATAGTAAAGCCCATAATAGTAAAAATGTATCTAAAATATAAAACTTTTAATTTACCTCTTGTTTTGTATTAGTGTAAAACTCGGTCTCTCACATTAAGGAAGGAACGTGTTTGAGAACATTAAGGAAAAAACTAAGAATGAAAGTAAGAACAGGGTGCTCAGGTGAACACTTGAACCTGAGAGGAAGTAACAGAGGTGTGGAAAAAAAGGTACATAATGAGTAGCATCGTAATCTACGCTCTTCACCAAATATTATTAGGATGATCACTTCACAGAGGAAGAGATGGGTGGGCCTTGTAAGTACACAAGGAAGAGGTGATAAATGCTTACAAAATTTTAGGTGAAAATCCTGAAAAGAAGATACCACTCCAGAGACCTAGGCATAAAGAAGGGCAATAACCTTCTGCCTACCCACGACAGGAGGGAGAATGGTGTGTATATGTCAACCTGACGCACATACACAAAAAATAATACCATTATTCAGTAACCATTTCTCTGCCACATATTGGCAAGGAGATTTTACAGACCACTGTATTACATTTGCTATTATTTTTTTTATTTAGTGTTCTGTCTGACGACAGGTCCATATGAACAGGATCCTTCCATCCTTTTCTCGGACTGGGACCTGTTCATATACGTTCTTGGCAGATGATCCAGAAGTGGTTTCCCATTGCCTTCTTCTGTGTGTGAATGGAGTAATTGTTGGGATGCCACGGAGGAAAACTCCGTGTTGCCTAGACCACGGCCTTGCCCAACACAAGTTATAAATTCGGGCACCGCCGGGAATCGAACCCGAGACCCCAGGATTACAAGGCCAGCGTTCTAACCGCTAGACCACCTCATCTTATTATTGTTTAGTGTTCTGTCTGACGACAGGTCCATATGAACAGGATCCTTCCATCCTTTTCTCGGACTGGGACCTGTTCATATACGTTCTTGGCAGATGATCCAGAAGTGGTTTGCCATTGCCTTCTTCTGTGTGTGTGAATGGAGTAATTGTTGGGATGCCACGGAGGAAAACTCCGTGTTGCCTAGACCACGGCCTTGCCCAACACAAGTTATAAATTCGGGCACCACCGGGAATTGAACCCGGGTCCCCAGGATTACAAGGCTAGTGTTCTGACCGCTAGACCACCGTGGCGGCTACATTTGCTACACTTTTTATAAATTTATTAATCACCCGTCAATAAATTTTAAGCATTCTGTTATCAGTTGATGAGAATTTAAGTGGGTACTGTCAAGTCACATGTAAGTTCCTATACCAATTACATGATGTGGCTGGAGACAAATTCTCTACCCCTCTGTTTACATAATAATCATAAGCATCAAGGTCTCTGAATATCAGTTCAGTTTCCAACTCATTTTAAGGTGTTAGGCTACCTGTTCACGAGCACAGACAGTCAGCCTACTAGAGACAGAATGGATATATATCATTTCTGATTTACAAAGCTACAAATAAAAAAGAATTAAACCAGTGGCATGAAGTTACTGCATTTCCCTTCCTCACTCTACGCCCCACTCTCTCTTACGCCAAATACTCAGTACAACCTCTCTGTAATTCCAACTATTTTTTCAAATCACAAGAAGTATGATAAATATGACAGCAGTTCTTGTATTGTAACAAAATAAATGAAGATACATATGCAATAAAATTATTTTGATACACGTACCAAAGACAAAGTGACTCAACAGGATGCCAGACATGGTCATATGGAATTACAGGAAGTTTCACAATCAGTTCACCAACAGAGAAAAGGATCAACTGACAATACAAGTTACTTACAGGGGTGCCCATCATTGTGAAAGTCTTGCCACTTCCCGTCTGTCCATACGCAAACACGCACGCATTATATCCCTCAAAAGCACTTTCAATCACATCAGTTCCCAAGTCTCTGTAAACCTGAAACATCAAACTATTCAAGTATAATAAACCAAAATGAAGTCAAAAATGTGACTAAAATTCCACTGGCCACTGAAACATATCCAAAGTTTACCCGAGACTAAATTCCATAATACCCAATTTAACGCCAGGCTTTAAACTTTGCCTTGGTCTTCTAAGCGAATTCTTACATTGACTTAATAATTGCTTAATAATTTAATGAGTGACCATACAAAGCGAAAAGTATAAGAAAATTGTCATTATGTTAATTTCTTGTTTAAATGTAAATAACCTTCTTTATACGACACTACAGAAGTGAACTCATATCTTAGCAACTTCAAAAAATTCACTCATCGTTGGCATATTTAAAAGAGACAGCCCACATAGACACTTAACGTATAAAACTCATTAACTCATGATGTATGAAACATACCGGCTTATAATTGCCACACCCCATTTACAACATCGACAGTAACTATTTATGTTTGCACCATATCTAAAGCCCCAAAGATGCAGTTCCAACTTCTTGTTGTTCCATTATTTCATGTGTAATTAAAAAAAAAATTGCACGCAAGGAATTTGTAGTTTACGGTCGTTTCGTTGCGTATATAACACTTTCATGTCAAACTGTTGAATGAACATACAAACCTCTTCTTGTGAAGCATAGTGAGAATCAACAGCATCAAATGACCAATAGGAATGATCAAAAGTGAAGTCTTTGTATCTCTCTCGCCCATGATCGCTTTCCTTTCCAGCTGGAAGCTGAATATTAACACACAAAAAAAAAAAAAAAAAAAAAAAAAAAATCAAGGAACATTTCAATTGAAAGTTTTACTTTATAGTATTTCATAAGATAGTGTAATTGCGTCATATTGTGAATATTCTAACAATTATTTATTTTAATCCGTCTTATCACAATATTTAAAATATTTTACACCTGATGATGGTTTTATAAAAACTGAAACATGTTGTGTAAAAGATGTTCCAAAATGTAAATCGATCAATCGATATGGAACATCAATGATATTTTATTATCTTAATTATAAGAAATTTTAAATATTGTGATAAGACGGATTAAAATAAATAATTGTTTATAGTATTTAGCAAAACTTGACAGTGGGGAGTATTTCTTGACAAGCCAATAGCCAAGAAATTAACCATTTGTTGAAACTCATACGTTAATTATGGTGCACACAAGAGTCTGTCGCCGGACCCTATCCTGAGTCGGTTAAAATCCACACTCTCACACCTAATTTCGTTAAGCTCCACTTTACCATAATCCGCACACCTAAACTGAAGCCTCCTCCATATAAGTTTTCCAACAAAAGACTTTCATGCATGTTTTATTTCTCCCATGTGTGCTGCAAGCCCAACTCATCTCATTCTCCTTCATTTATCATGCTAATAACATATTGTGAACAGTAACAAATTATGAATCTCCAAGCACAATTTTTCCATCCTACCTTTATTCCTATTTTTCAAGTCCAAATATTCTCTCCAACACTTCATTCTTTTTGGTACTCTACACTTCTGAAGGAGAATGTATATAGACAACTTCATTTAATTTCAACACAGTATAAGAAAGTGACATTGAAGGGTAATACAAAAAAGCAAACATGGTTTTCCATGCAGAACTCACATAAATCCCACATTCGTGTTGAACAGAATTCTAGTCCTTCAAATCTGATGCCATTAATCTTAAATTTAGGTATTGTAAGTCTATACCCTACATCAGAATGTATTTCAGATCACTGGTTGGTTTATTTAATTTCTTGGAAAAACATTACTTCATTCTAGATACATTAAATTTGTCAAATAGAATCTCAAAGTTCAGGACAGTAACCATATTTGTAACTGTTTATTTATAAACAATATTTCGTGCTGTGGGTATGTCTATTATCAATCTCCATACAAAATTTCACATGGCTAGCTCCAATGTTTCAATAATTCCATCAAAGTAAAAACAAAAGAAACATAACGCATATTGCATTTTCCTTAAAAAAAGCAATGTGGGTTAAATATGGGAGAAATGCAGCAGATAAGGAAGGGACTTTGTTATATGAATGAAAGAGGCGATATAATGTTTTGAACTGTCAACGAACTTCTATGGAATGGCGGATACAGGCAGATGGCCTTTTTAAAACGATATATCCCATTCATTTTAAACTTTAGGATAACACGAAAACCTCACACATAATTGCTAGCAATATTTCTACACGTGCTTTTCATGGTATGCAACACGAACGTAAACAGGTTTATGGAAGTTCACGTACACAGGTTGGCAGCTTTGAAACCGAGTAACACAGGGATTCGCATCAGCTGATTACGAGGCCAGTGCTTGAGCCGGGGGACAGTATGCTATTACAATGCATTGTGCATTTTACTGCCACAGAACCTAAGGCAAATTTTTGTTCTACGCATAAGTGGGTGCGAGCCATTTCAAATTGTCGGCACCTGTATTTATCTCATTACAGCTAGTCTGTAAAATTGTATTGGCGTTTAAATTTTCCACAAACTGCAACAGTTTACATATATTCAGCATCAAAAAAGGATTCAAAATGCCAATGATTAAGTCTATTAGAACGAATGAAGGTCACAACCGACACCACAGATTTTATATGTTCGAACTTCAAAGTTTTTACGCAAAGCGACTGCTGATGTATGATGCTGTGAACTTCTGTGTAAAATTACAAATTCTGATTGTCCATTTCTTGCCAAGTTTACCCATCAAACCTATTTTCTAGCTCCGTCTGTTGTCACCCCATCTAGTTTTGTCAGCAGCAGCCAAAGTTCATTTATGGGGACCACAAATGGGTGTCACCGACCGCAGGTTGATTGCTCCTTCCTTAAAGGCATTCATACTGAAATTGTGGCATAGACGTGGTCGAATGCAAAAAATCGATCTTTTCTTTTCTTTTTAATTTCCTATAGGTTAAAGAAGCAGAAGGAGCAAGCAATACAACTGCCTCAGGGTACTCATATACGAGAGTATTTCGTTACGCAATTCACTGCAAATAAATTACATTTTCTGTACGGTATTCACTTGGTACTGATGACTGCCCCTTCTCCCCCACACACCTCGATTAAATTAAACAAAGCGACGAGTTATTTTTAGAATGCCCAACACAGCAGACACTGTGTATCAGCCGCGTTTAAAGAAAAACAAGTAACGCGCGATGCACTTTTGCCACACGTGCAGACGAAACGGATTGGTCTTGGATGTCCTCGCCATTTTGAAACATATGACTCACGCCAACCGTTTCTCAACCAGATATCCGCCAAATCTATAGATTCACTTATTACACGGGGTGTTTTTGTTTACATGTAATCTGTAGATGGACGCAGACACTTGCTTTGTGGATAGTCTGTCGGCGATGACACATTTCCAGACCGATTATGGGTTAGTATTCAACTGTACGAAAGTATGAAATAGAATAACGAATTTTCGCACAAAAAAGTTACGTAAAAGTCGATCTTGACTGCGTATGTCGCAGAAAATTTCAACAAAAATTTCCTGTTGCTTATATAAAAAAAATATGGGTTCGGTACTGACAGGAAAATAAAAGAAGACGCCATGTATTGAATGAAGTAAAACTTGGTGATGCTGGTATAAGACTGGAGAATTCGCCAAGAAAATCACTGGCAAATCTTGCCCAGCTAACTAACAATGGCACAGCTAGTCAACAAAGGCATCTTTAATGGACAGAAAACGTGTTCAAACGAACCTGCCACTGCACGTCCCAAGTTCTTTGCCCTATCCGACATTTCTTTATTATGATGAGCTGGAAACCCCCAAGGACCACCTAACCTCATCGGTTGTCCACGACTCTTCTTATTCAGTATCACAGATGATAACAACAAACGGTGTTTCCACTGTTAAACCGGAACCCGTCACTTCCCGTCTCCCGGCAAGAACTGCATAACTCGCCGCCAAGCGCTTCTAGATTTTTTCCGATACGATTAAACTCATCACTACTCCATATAACAACAAAATCAGGTAATCATTTTCAAAAGGGGAGCTGAAAATGTTCCTGCGGTACATGCACACATCATCTACACCGTTTAAATAGGTTGAAATTAGCCCGAAAACGTTCTTCCTGAGGAATTTCCAAAATTACTCTTCACATGTTTTCCTTCAACTCTTCTTTTTATGGGGCCCGTTCTGTCCTTCAAATTACCCCACGAATAAAAGCCGCATGGGGGTAAGATCAGGCGAACGCCCCCTCCAAAGTCATCAAGGAATCGTCCACTGTGTGGGTAGATTCCGAAACTTCTGACGCGCCTGTCAGAATTGTTTCCGCGTAGAATATGGGCCCAACAATTCGTTCGGCATTCGATGCGCATCACAAGCCAACTTTTACGTCATGCAGAATAAATGTAGACTGACAGAACTCCACCACCGATTATCTGGAAGCAAAACATGTCCGTGGATGCTGACGATTTCAAGATGCCGGTCTCTTGTGCACGGATTAAATGATTTATGTGGTGTGCGTTCTGACCTTGTCCAAATAAACCTACCTGTTGTGCTTGAAATTGTGATCCCGGGAAATTTACAACATTTTCTCCGACACTTTCTAACGGAACGACATTTCACGTACTACTCGTACACAAAACAACAGCACGTCGAATATCTAATCATATACACACCAACAATAACCAACACTCAAACGAAGTTGTGCGAATAATTTTGACAACAGTTGCGCCTAGGGCTTGGCGAAGTCATTTGGCTCTTAACGGGGTCAAAGTGACGGCTACGTTCCGAGTTATCAGGTAACCCTAAAGCACCATCCTTCATATCTGGAGGCCGTCTCCTCCATCCACAACCCACCTGATGACACGTCATACGTACAGACAATGGAACCAGCTTACACAGCGCATGCGCTAGGGCACGCTGAAATAACTACAAATGCGAGCGAATTAAAGTCAGAACTTCAAGGCATGCGCTGACAACGACGAATTTCGTGTTCCAGTGCGTCCTTAAAAGCCCTTTCATTCCTAAAATGTGTTTCCTTTTTTGTGTGTCTTACTGGACACACTTCTCCCGTAATTCACGGAGATTTTACATTCTGAACTTACAAAAAACAATTTTTGTCAATTACGAATGGGGTAAGGCTGAGACAGGAAGCATTCGGTGATCCTTCGTGGAGATACTAATCTGTGAGAGAGAAACGAGTAACCCGCACGCCTTGCAACTGAAATCTGAACCGGAAATCTCCCGAACAGGAAGGAGTACAACAACTCTTCGCCGTAACAATATAATTAGCAGACGGTCACAGTTTGTAGGACCTGTTACTGCCAACAACCTGGTTCAGGGATCGAGGTGTAACTTTACTGCTCATAATTTTACAGTCACAAACTCAGAATAATAGGTTCCGCTCTGGCACTGCTGTTTTAAGCCAACACTTGCGTCAATAACAACCAGGCCCGTACTTACACTTCTCGGGACCCGAGGCGCCAAGCTCTTGCGGGGGGGTCCCTTTAAAGACACCCAACCCCACACCCAAGTTAATTAACAACCATTTTAATAATATTCTCCCATGTACGCCCTGGTTCCCTTCGAGATTTCTAACTAAAACGTATTCTCCCTTGTTTTTATCGCCCTAATATTCAATAAAGATTACACATCATTAAGTGTACTTATATGTATATGACTTTCACTCTAACAGACAAAATTATTTTAAATTTGTCAATAATTTATCCAGCTACTGTAAATCGAGGACGTTAATACCTTAAGATACTTTCCACTACGCACTAATACGAACCGGATACTCTACTGGTATCTATTCCTCTTTATGACATAACAAATTTATACTATTTACATCATTACGTAATTATTTATAAAATTTCAGCTTTCAATTTTACCTTTTACGTAAATTCAACTTGATTCAATCAGAAATTTTTCCCATATGGTTTAGGGAGCATTTTTTCCTTTTTTAAAATTTTTGTATCGGAGGGACCCCCCGCCCCCCTCACGGTGTGCCTCTAATTTCAAAAGTACGACAAAGTGTGCCACAGGAATAAAATGATTGCGTGCAGACTGACTCCGGGTAAGGTCCAATGGCGGGGTTTTTTTGCTGACCATATTTAAGGTAAAAAGAAAATTCTGACACTCCAGGACCGCCAACTTTCTCTAAATTTAGTACTTCGCTACGAACGGTATGTTGTCAAAGACGTACGAATTATGGCGGGGGGGGGGGACAAAGTTCGTGTGTTAGAGCAACGTGCCAAAGTGAAAATCTCGTCTCTTTCGAGAATCGAGCCCCAGATCTCGGAGTACGTCGCCAGTCACTCGGCTCTTGAAATACAGAGTGTCCCAAGAAAAAGACAAACACAGCAGTAACTTTGGTGGCCGCGTGACAGTTTTCTTTCCAAGGCATGAAAACATGAAATTACAATATGGCAGCGTACCTTGGCATTGAGTATCCTGGTTTTCTTGCCATCCATCTGAATTATAAGTTTGGCTTCCATATCTCGTTCCCTAAAACCCAAAAAGACAACAGTGAACAAGTACACGATACTTCTCGTACTCAAAACAGTTGTGGTTCTGAACCGTACAGTGGACAATTTTCCAAGGTAATCAATTAGATCAAACGCAGTGTATATTTCTGTTACAATACATTGTCTAGGAATAAAGGGATTTTTAGTTGATACAATAATATACACGTTTCTTTCAATAAGTACTCCAGACCACAATAACGACAAGGAAGTTGCATGGTTTATTTCAACTGACAATTCCCTACTACTTCCGGTTCTAGAGTGATATAAATAGAGAAATTATCATCGCATAGCCCTCCAAATTACTTTCATTATTATGTATTTTCATAACTCATAATTTATAGGAATTACACGCCAATACAACTCTCATTAAATGTTTTATTACAAACTCCTATAAGCCTCTGATATATTTTTTAAATTATAAAAACTACGATAGAAAATGTGTAATGCTTCTTTTAAATACGTAAGGTGAGACTATCATGAATCATAACTTATAACAGTTATAAGTATTTGTTATAGTGACCCTTTTTAATGCAGTAATTCCACTCTGCTAAAAGTGTCAGAACGTTCAGGCACTAAGACACTTCTTACACATACAAAGTCATAAAATTTACAGGCATGATTTTGACCTAAGCCCACACCAAGTTCCACACGCCCGGTTGCAATGGATCATTAGTTTTAAGCTAAACATGCATTTCACATGGCAGCCATGTTGTGTTCTACGTTGCGCAGGCAGCCATGTTGTGTTCTACGTTGCGCAAGAAACAATTGCCTAAAGAAAAGTATAATTTTTTCCAAGACATATTATCACACAAAAATTTTAGGACCCATTATCAAATAAAAGTGGTATTCAGAAGTTTTCACTTTCGATATCTTCGTATTCCTGATAAGTATTCAGAAGTGCAAATGGCGCGGTGTCCAGACCCAGTATCATGTCAGCAGGCTTTAAAATCTGAGGTCACAGGCTATCTGTTTCTTCCCGGAAAACTAATCTCAACTGCTCAATGGCAAAAGCGAGCTTTACATTATGCAATTATGTGAACAGTCAAAATAGTTGATACTGATCCGCACAAAATCCTCTTGTTTGTACAATAAGTACCTACACACGATGTGAAAATCGCAATGCTGAGATGCAATTAGTGCTCGGAGAATAATCGAACAAGTAAAGACGCTCTGGTACTTAAAGCCTGGGGGTCAAAACGCTGGACCAATACCTCAGTTTTCGGATGCAGGGCAGACAAACCAAGCAATAAAAATGGCCACATGGATTATTGAAGGAATTACAGGGAAATTTAAGTAAATAATAGAGGAAATTTACGAAATGGGCTGACATTATAGCCCTAACTCAAACGAAGAAAAAAGTACGGGTATGGAATAAATAAAAGAATACATAAACTTGTATAGTGAAGTCCCAAACGAGGAAAAGTTGTGAAAGGAGTATCCCTGCTTATAAAGAAAAACATATAATTAAAATTTACATGACCTTTTTAGATGCAAGAGTATTTATTGAAGACCGCTGTCTTCAGGGTTGTTTTGCTGTGTAGTCTAGTAGAAGTTTATGGACGTCTCATCGCCCTGATGATGGAGGCAGTATGACCTCTGAAACGTCCGTAAACTTCTACCAGACTACACGGCGCGACAACCCAGAAGACAGATATCTTCAGACTCGTGGCTGTTAAAACCTCAAATCCTGGTGTGTAACAAGGAAAAGAAACTTTCTTGCCATACTTGGAGATTTCAAAACACCAGAAAAACTGACTCAAAAGCTGGAAATAGTAATGCAGAGAAACCTTAATCCTATGACACAAGTTTGTTCAAATGAAAGTACTTACAATACAAACGTCAATGAAAACAAATTATAAAATGTAAGTCTGAGATGTTATTAACCACAAATCCAGCAACAAACCAAATTTTCATTACATAATTCTGAATACTTTAATAGAAAAACTGGAATTCAAATCAGTCTCTTCTTAGAGTAATAAGCTGTGAACATGTGAAGTGGATCAGAACACAGTTCAATGTGGGATTCTCTATTCCATAAAAACTAGAAATTCATTCACCAATTTAATAACTGCTCAACAAAGAGCCTACGGAGTTAGCCAGTTAGTTACTATGTTGACAGAAAACATTTATTATAAAATTCACTATCAACAAAATTACCTTCAATACCCTGTCAATAAATTAAACAAAGAAAACATTTGCCAACAATAAAAAAGCATGGAATCGTGCCACCCACCTAATCAGACAAGAGGAACACATCATCTATTTCCTAGTAAAATAAATTCCTCTCTAAAGTAGATGTGAGCCAGAAGGAATTATTTCATCTTTCATTAAAACTATTTGCTGTTAATGGATAAACGTTTTGGTTTGAGAAGCAGCTTCTTGTGTGATGTTATCCCTACATAGTACACACCTTCCTTACAGACTTAACGACTCGCAAATTCTCTATGAAAATCATGTCTGAATCTGCAAGAATGTTTGAATTTCCACTACATTAAAACTACAATAGTTCACTTCGGTGCTATAAGTCCAAAGGCTCACACTCCAAACACTGGCTAGTAGTACGCCTCATTACTTGCCAGACTACTAAAATGGGAGGAATATAAAAAGTGTGTTCTGATACATGACTCAGCAATGATTAATATTATGATTATAACTCAAAATAATTATTAGCACTACCACTACAACAATGTGGTGAAATTCTTTGGGACTTTGTCACATAAACTGAACTAAATTTTTGACCAGGATCTGCCACTTGCCCATCCCTGTCTCATCTATATAAACATACCAGGCCACAGAAACCAGCACAGCCCAATGATAAGACTGTAATGACCCAACTTGAGCATATCAGTCACCTTACATTCATTTCTTATGTCCAATGCCCTTGTATCTATTACTTAAACTGGCTCTCATAAATAACCTCACCTTTTACATTGGAATTACATGGATACAGAAGTGATTTCTGTGGCCAGAAGACTGGATTCCAATCAAAATACATGGGCACTGCTTTATGAAATAAATTCCAGTCATAACGACAAAACTAAGATTGTAATTTACAATTTTTGATTCTCTAATGTACATTATGAATACTGTTTCAAATTTAACCTGAAGCTGCAATTAACTGTCGAGAGGTCAACATCACGTAGCTTATCCTTGTTAAGTACAAATAATCGATATGACAGCCACTACTAACGAGCTGTAACATTCATTAATGTAATTGTAACTGGGTGATGAGGGCAGTTTTCAATTATTGACACTTAATGTTTTGCAGACTGGCAACTTTAAGAATTATTGTCAAGCAACTTTAAACCAGCCGGGAAGCGCTTTGTCTGCGAAGAGGCACTTACAATTTCATGCCTGTAAGGTTAATTTAAAACTGACAGCTACGACGAAGTTGCAACAAGAGATTAAACAACTACCTACCTTTGGTTGAAGGGACGAACTCGTACAGCCACTTTCACGGAAGCCATTTTCTTCACAGTTCAAAGCATTACTATAAATTATTAAATCACATTAAACATAGTCTACAAAACCAAGAGCGACAATACACAGCACACTCCCAAACGCCAGCCATTGTATATTATATGACGTCATAGAACATCAGCACAGGTATTTGGATAGATGGAAGAAGTGGGGCCAACGGCGCACTGATTTGCGAGATAATTACAGGCGGCAAAATCGCACTTCTGATGTACATGAAAGTTCTCATATTCTTATAAATTTGTAATGCTCAACCCCTTCAAAATCTGTTATCTCCTCCCAGCCAAGCAAGTCTAATATTGTTTTAATAGGGTTTTATCAATAAACAATTTCTTCCTTTAGATATACCCAATGCCCATTTGTACAGTGCATACATCAGAGCTGCATTATACAATAAAAAACTTAACATAAAATATGAAACGTATTTACATTAATAAATTATAGAATAAGGGAAAAAGATAAAAAGTACAAAGGAGTGAGTAAACAATAAAACATATAAAAATCATTGTAATAAAGATCCTTCTTTAAATCTGCTTAAATGATTGTTTATTTATAAATACAAACAAAATAATAATATCATAAAACATCCATCATATAAATGTTACAAATGGTTTTCATATCAACATTCTCTTCTTTTTCCCAGCTTCAATTTAACATTTTACAAATCACAGACTTAAGCTTGCTTTTCCTCTGCTTACTGCTTTGGGAAAATCCAAACCAAAGACAATAATATTACAATGGAGATTTTTCCATCTGGAACACCCACCAGGGGTGCGATGCAGACACTTAATACACATGTACACTTAGCTTAGCATTGTTCCAATATATCATACAGATATACAGTAGTGCTCATGATATGGGGACTCTCGTGAGCTCTTTTAAGCTGGAATACGATTCATATTTATACAGATTGAAGCCACTTTTATTTTCCAAAACTTATGATTAAAAGTTGCACTGGTATACTATTTGCTTACTCAAATTAACAATGTTGTTCAAGACAAACTATTTGAGCTTTCATGAAATTAAGTTTCACTTCAGCAAATGTGCAGATATTTCACGGCCATCAAAGTATGCCAGTGGAAAAATGCCAATAACAGAGAGATAATTATTTACTATTTAACTTGCGTTCCTTACTAACTCACTGACGCACTTTGACAGCTTTGATACATTTGCCCATTTGAGTCAGACTTGCTCCTTTTAAGGCTTTGAACAGCCACCAGACAAAAGTCCAAACAGTTTACTCATTGTACAAAATACACAATACACATAAACAGAAATTTTGAGATACATCTGAGACATCAGTTTTTAAATATATATATATATCAATTTCATACACTGTTATTTATTTCAAACCCAAACTGACTTTATCCTTTCATACATTATCCATGGATTTTTCTACCCCTGGACCAAAGTTACAAATGTAATGAAAACTGTAATATTAGTTTTCATTCATGAATAAACCTTTTTTCCAATATCAAACATCTTTAATTTTCATAAATGTGTCATGTTCAGAACTATACTTCATTATTAGACAAAAGGTCTGTTTCCATACAAAATCCCTGACTTTTGAAAACTGACAATGCATCACCGAGAAGAGTGGAATAGAAGTATTACAGTTGTCACATTCAACAGCAAAATTACAGTAAAAATGTTCCTCTTCATTAGCTGATGCTGTCCTCAGTTTGATAAGCTAATAAAAGAAAACAATAATCATATTTATAAACATAATCACAACAGAAATGTAAAGAAAGATCATACTATAAAGATAATTTCAATATACTCTGTAATGAAAAGGATGGACAGTCGTCATTCTTAAAACACAGATCATTCACAACAGTTTGTATTTTATAATCAGTAAACCAAACACAACGTAAAGACTAGGAAGTTGAAGCTTCAAACATTTTAAACAGCACAAAAAATAATTATTTTCATTTACGTCATGTGCAGGATAAAACAATTTACTGTTGCAACACACGCACTTCAAGTAAATATTTTATTAATGATTGGAACCAATACATAATGGGAATGTTCTGACTGATGGCTTAGACATTTCCATTACTTGTAGCAATATGAACATTGCATTTATTTATAAGAGGCACTACAGTCAAGTCAGTATTTTGTCATAATGTGCAACTTCAAAACTGATTACACAATTGGGACACCATTAAAGCAGTTTAGACACAGGCGACCCTTTTTATACAGCACCTTGTCATACCACAGAATCTGGTACACCACAGGCACGATCACACCCCTCAGTAGCGAGAGTCTAGTGTAAATGCTGTTTTCGCTTACAATGTGGGCATTAAAACTGTACCCAACCCCTGTTCAGGGTCTACTGCGCGAGTGAGTGTATGAATCTAAAATAAAAATTTACATTTTAAATGAGTAAAATAATTAAATATTCCGTGTTTATCTACATTTTGTTATGAAAATTCCACAAGCCAGACATTTTACTTTAAAGTGGAAATTGTGTGTTTCTAAATATTGTCAAAATATCTATCGAAACATTATTGGGTTACAGTTATTTCAAATATTTATGTTCTTCAGAGCAACTCAACCATTAATATTATTTGTATCTCAGTTACGGTCACTTCTATTATTCTGATATTTATGAAATATACCATTCTAGAAAAAGACCTTCGTAAATAATGTTTAATTGTTTATGGCAATTATGAAGACTATTCAAATTCATCGGGCCCGACTTGTATGATATGACACTCAGCTTCTTCCTAAGTTTAATCTTGTAATGACAATGTTCTCCATTTTTACCTTCACTTTTTAAGAACTTCATTATCTGTGTAATTCATACTACAATGCTCAAAGTTCATACTGTCCATTTCATATGAGAATTTCATTTCTAAGATATGAACACATACATAACTGGCAAGAACGAGATCACCTGTGAAAGAACATGCAAAGAAATGTTCGTTATTTATCATGAACCGTAAAGTAACATAAATGAACGCTAGAACTCTTATAAAGTTTCTGTCACTCTGATACTTGCATTATATTACCTGTTCCACAGGATAATGATCGATGCTTATAAGTAAATACAGTTACGAGTGCTCAGCTGTATATAGTAAACATGATTAAACAGTTTGGAGTTATGTGTACAAGACTTTTAAACTAAAGAATTACCTACTTGATAGTGATTTGGTAAAAGATATTTTTGTATACAAATGTGAATTACAGTAACATATCCTTAACTGCACATTAAGAGATGGTGAATTAAAAAACATTATAAATAATAAATCAACATAAAATTATATCAGAAAAAATTCATATTGATAACAATTCTACATATTGATATATCATGTAATGTCTTGGTAGTATAAAATTATTCTAATTTATTTGAAAGCAATGAAAAGATCACAATTTGGTCAATTGCATAAAATCTGGAAGACAGAGTTTGGTAAGGTACTGGAAGAACAGAATGTATCCCTTCTGCTTCATAAATATGCTACTGAAACAATATCTGTACAGTCACTCTCCAAAATTTCCCAGAATTGAGGTACACTCTCAGCTGTAGGTCCTTGTATCTATCTATCTATCTAGAGACAGAGATCTAGTTTTGTTGTAAGACTCTGGTTGACCTCCGGAAGTGTTTTGTTTAATAATTGCTGTAGACATTGTGCTGGTAAGAGGAGCAATTGCCTTAAGGTGGCGACTGACTTGTAACATTTACTCGTAATGTAACATTCGCGGCGAGCATGTTACATTACACCACAACTGGTGAGGCGTATCGAATGCTCGTTTTGAACGCTCGGCTCGACTGTGCTCATGTGTGCTCCATTCATTTCATTCAATATGTCGGACGTGGAGGTTGTGTTATCTTTGTTTCATTTAATACGCTACTCTTATCTAAAGAACTCGTGAAAGCTCGTACGACGCCGCTCGACTGACTGACTGACTTGTAATGTAACACTCAAAGGGATTCGCGAAAAAACCGACAACACGATGGAGCGCCCGCGAGCGTGAGCGGCTCGCATCGAGCGGCTCCGTTCGCTGTCTTCACTTGTGTAATGCTCGATTTGTAACACGTTACATTACAGGCAAATGTTACAAGTCAGTCGCCACCTCTAGATGAGACAATGACAAGTTGATATTTCACATGTAAACCAAGTCAGTCATTCACAAGTGTTTGTGAGATACACTAATAAACAATGTTGCTCGCTGAGAACTTTATAAAAGGAAATTCATGTTTTTAACATGTGTGTAAGTTGCACTGGCAGTATTTAAATCCACGTACACTAATCAAGTTCTATGTTTAGTATTTACGAAAAAAGAAAATTTGACTACATTCACTTTTAATGTAAAGAGGGGATGGGAAACTGCTAGTAGTTGGTCTGACTGGTCTTGTGTTGGCTAGAAGATAGGGAAAGATTCTTACCAGTGACATTACAGTTACATGAGGGTGATACACAATCCTTACAGGCCTCCTTCACCCATCACAAAGAATTGATTTACTTCATACATTTTTTTACATTCAATAATAACATACTGTGCATGGAAATGTGTAAATATATGATTATATGAGGAAATTCAGGGAAAAAAGTTTGAATAAACAAAATTACTACACCTAGTAAACTATTTTCAACTGTAAATTGCATTCCTTTTACCATTTACTTTCTTTATTTATCAGGACAGATTCCCCCGTTCATTTCCTGCAACATGCATGTAGTTTATTTTCATTTCCTTTTGGTACTGATGTGTCGATAACCGATTCCATAAATAATGTTGACACTGAATATATTCTTGATCTACCATCTTAATTTATTTGTAGTGCATGCAAATATGCTGTACTTCAGCCATCTCTGGTCCAGAGTTACGAATCAAGTCTGGAATTTAAACCACATATTGGAAATAATTATTTAATAATAAGGATTATAATGTATGTGTTTTAAAGGCATCTGTAGCCCACCATAGATACATATAATAACTGCATGATGATACAAATAATATGTTAAATTTATAGCGTAAATGAGTACCATTGTGCTTGGCAAACAAGTGCACTATTAACTATAAAACTTAAGTTACCCACAGGCATGGAAGAAAACAGTAAGAAATTGAATCGTTCATGATTTACAAATCACATTTTTTGTGTCCCAGTTAGTTTAATACTGTAGGCCAGAAATGTTGCCATAATCAGCTGAAGATATGGATATGATTTAGCTCATAACTCACTCACTGATCGCTGTTAAGTCCACTCTGGTGACAAACACAAAAATACTGTTACATAAATGAATAACATCTGCATTCCCACATTTCTCTTTCTCAGTCTTTGCTAGATGGAACATTTTAAAAATGGCAATATATATATATTATATAATAAGTGTGTAAATATTTTAGTAATTTCAGCAAGTATAAAGAGAGAGAGAGAGGGGGGGTGGGGGTGGAGAAATTGACATTGTTTCCCATGTCAATACAACAACAGTCCATATGGACAACTTGGATTAACTTTCTTACAGATATTTCAATTTTAAAATTTACAAAACTGATTTCAAAATCAGTCGCTTACATTTCTTAAGGTGCACAAGCACCTTGTTCACACAGATAATTTCCTTGTCTTTTGACAGTCGTTTAATGAAAACACCAACCAAAGTACTTTGGTACTGTGCTTTCCCTTATCTCTAGGAGTCATCTTTCATGCACATCAGACAGAAATAAGATACAGCTGAAGATTTCTGTCTTCTGGGTTGTTGAGCTGTGTAGTCTGGTAGATGTTAATCAACGTTTCCGAGGTCATACTGCCTCCGTCATCAGGTAAACATCGACCAGACTACACAGCGCAACAACCCAGAAGACAGAAATCTTCATACTCTTACAAGATACAGCTGTTTGTAAATGCTTGGAAATCACTGTTTAGTTACAACATTAAATGAGTTAACCCTTAAAAGGCCAGTGGTAACTATATATACCATCTGCTTTAATAATCAACAACTCTGTATTTTATCCACAATTTTATTTATGGGCTTTTATGATTCTCAGACAAAATAATAATTATTTCCTTAATAGGATTAACCCACTGGTATTTTTAATGGAGACGTGTAGTGTTTTCTTTGTGGTATGGATTGATTTCTTTTAAAAAAAACATTTAGATTAGCTTTGGCTTCAAAGCATTAAACCAATTACTTATTGGTTAAACAAAATGGAAAAAAAAGGAATAAAATATAGATTTGTAGGAAATTCAAAGAATAATAAAAAATTGAGTTATATACTGATGGTATTAAATATTTATACAAATGATCATGTTAACATGATTTTTTTCTAAAGTAAAATGACTTATATTTACACACAGGATGTTTAGTTCTAGTCTAGATAATAATTATGTATAAATACTGTATACTGATTCACAATTACAGCTATGCTCATGTTATATTAGCATAAAATGTCAAATTATTTGGTATGCCCTAGCAATTTAAATAGGAAACACACCTACAGTTTCTTGCTGTATTTGTACACTGCATTCATGTTACACATCCTGTATTTACATTCTGAATTGTTGCAAAACATGCTCCCACTTTGGACCACTGAAAATTCTTTTTCTTAACGAGACAAGTATTAACCATAGCCATGTGGACAGAACATGATTTTGATTTTTATTCAACAGATTAAATGGCTGTCCGTATCACCACCGATTAAACTGGATGATAATATGTATAAAAAGTCTGGAAAGAAAAGAAATAAAGCCATGATCACTAATAATTACCAACCTTTTACGACATATCTGGCCACAGAGTAATATGATACTGATGTAAACACTTCATCTTTTCAAATGTCCACAGTCAATGATAAAACAAGTATTTTTTTATAACTCAGTCATACATCTTGTTGCGAGCATCACATTGCACAGCGAGGATAAGAATGTGGCACAGATAATTATTCAGTACCACGCACGCATACATAATGACTAGGCAAATTGTTTACAGTGCTGTCAGATTTCAAATTCCCACCAAGAACATCTTCGTTATACTTCTGCAGACTGAATAAGTGTCCCGATAATCCTTCCAACTGTACCTGTTAAACAATAATCAACTTCTTCACGTCAATACAGCAGACACTGACAATTGTGATACAATTATATCTCAAGATTGTTTCCAACTTCATTTCCAATGACACGTCCAAGGAGACAGTGTAAGCGTGAATATAATGCTGACTAGTTGACTTGCCTTCTTTGTGAACGTCCCAATTTTAAAAATACTAACTTTAACTTGCAACAGAATCTATGACAGGCACAGGTTTGTGCAAAATGCTAACTGGTCGACTAGAGGTACCACTTCGCTTTTTTGCGTTGTTGTCTCTACGTCTCACTTGCTGAGGGGACTGCTGGAGAACTTCAGTGTATTCCCGAATCAGATTAGCAATCTGGAATGCCTGGAAGCAATGATACAGTACTGAACAGATAACATCATCCAAATAATTTATATCTTAATTGCGTCATGTTTGTGTTTTATTGATACAATATTTTTATTTTCCGTCTATACACAAACTTAAAATAATGTTGTTTAAAATTATAACATTCTCAGTAGACACCGCATCTTGTTACATTTTTTGTATCGACGACATGTTTCAATGTGTATCTCATCATCATCAGGTCTATCAATTTTAATATATTTTAAAAACTGTTGTACATTTTGCGTTGCGTTTATTGATTATTTTAATTTGTTTAATTTTAAGTTTTTTGTCTCTTCCTTTTGATTTGGAGGTTGTACTTGGATGTTTTATAACGGGTTGTAATTGATCAAAACTTAAAATTAAACAAATTAAAATAATCAATAAACGCAACGCAAAATGTACAACAGTTTTTAAAATATATTAAAATTGATAGACCTGATGATGATGAGATACACATTGAAACATGTCGTCGATACAAAAAATGTAACAAGATGCGGTGTCTACTGAGAATGTTATAATTTTAAACAACATTATTTTAAGTTTGTGTATAGACGGAAAATAAAAATATTGTATCATCCAAATAATTCACAAATCAAAGAAACTCAGGGCGTGCTAATTATCTGACCTTCAGTGTTTTAATTAACTGTTTGATTCTTGTATTATTTTATGATGCTATTTCAAATGCATATGTTATACAGGATCAAATGAAATATGAAGAGGATCATGAATGGTGAGTAGGAATAAGTTATCATAGCCTATTTCAAGGTACTGTCACGGCATTCCCTTTGCAAGATTAAAGAAAGCCACTGACAGCCCAGTCAAAACTTTAACTGAAAACAAGTCTAAAACGTTACAACTTTGCCAATTTTCTTGGTTACCGTGTGTTGTAAAATGTAAAGTAATTCCTAAACCAAAGCATTACACAGTGATAGCATCGGTTGGGATGTGGAGGTAGAAATCTGCATAAAAATTCTGAAGTTTTAATATCAAATTCAGTGAAGATGCCAAATCAATAGAGATAGTTTATTTTTTTAACTTTTCTCTCTAGAAATAAAAATAATTCTACACTGACATGTTTAGAAACAAGCTTGTTAAGTGCAATATGGCCGAATGATTTGTCTGTGTAGTTGACCGCATCAAGAAAGTGCAGAATAGTTCTTCACTTATCCGATGACATTATCACAGCTTCTACAATCGTCAAAGAAAAATACATACTTGAGATGTGGTGAGAATGACTTTACTCTGTTTCTTCTCACTGCCAGTGATAATCATGAGGCAGTTTAGAGCAGGACTGTAGCTTAGGATGCTATCATACTCGTAAGTGCAAAGAGCATTACGAGACCGATGCTCCAAGAGATGCAGGCCATCCTGATCGACCGCAAGCCACAGAACACGCGGCCAATTGGATGTGAAAGATTGCTGAAAAAAAAAGCCAGCATATTAACAGAGAATTGACTTTAACCCCTTGTGATCCACTGTTGACAGGAAGCACAAACACAGGGGAGCAATGGTACAGGAACATTTATAAATCTTTTTAGCATAAATTTTCCAAGTAGTTTTATGACACGGTAAAACACTGAAATCTCACTGGTGTATTCAAGCCAGCTCTGGTGCTTCATTTAGTGCATATATAAATCTATTTATTTATTTATTTAGTGTTCTGTCTGACGACAGGTCCATATGAACAGGATCCTTCCATCCTTTTCTCGGACTGGGACCTGTTCATATACGTTCTTGGCAGATGATCCAGAAGTGGTTTGCCATTGCCTTCTTCTGTGTGTGAATGGAGTAATTGTTGGGACGCCACGGAGGAAAACTCCGTGTTGCCTAGACCACGGCCTTGCCCAACACAAGTTATAAATTCGGGCACCGCCGGGAATCGAATCCGAGACCCCCAGGATTACAAGGCCAGCGTTCTAACCGGATCCTTCCATCCTTTTCTCGGACTGGGACCTGTTCATATACGTTCTTGGCAGATGATCCAGAAGTGGTTTGCCATTGCCTTCTTCTGTGTGTGAATGGAGTAATTGTTGGGATGCCACGGAGGAAAACTCCGTGTTGCCTAGACCACGGCCTTGCCCAACACAAGTTATAAATTCGGGCAGTCATGGCCTAATTTAAGGTACTATCCCAGCATTTGCCTGGAAGGACCGAAGAAAAACCACGAAAAACCCCAGTCGGGACAGCCGGTCCACGGGCCAAGATTTGAACCCGGGGCCTCCCAAATACTAGATTTCACATTCCAATTCTTGTTTGCATATAATCTGATATTATCATCGAAGAAACTAATAGCACAAAATGGAACAATAAGTTAAGTGAAAATGTACTAAACGTTCTGGGACATGAGAGAGATATAAATAAAAGTTGTCTTACCATTACATCATATATGGTAGCCCTATGCAGTGGCCAACTTTGAATAAGATTCAGGAAAGCTTTCTTTGCTTCAGCAGATGTCATTCCACGCAGGCTCTGATGGTGTAATGCTACACCGTCATGTGGTATGTTAGGAACAAATCTTGGTGGTAAACAATGGCTAGCTATAGGTCGGTAGTCTTCCAACATATCGCCACAGTCTCCCAACTCCAACTGAGCCTGCAGAGCTGCGAGCATCACCTGCAATACACAGTAAATGGTGTGTTTCAATATGGACATCAGGTGATCAATATATATGAGATTATTCCTTATTTCATTATCTTGTTCTAGTATCCCAGGAATGTCTGTAGGGATGCGCAACAGATCTTAATATGACGACTCAGGCAGTGAGTTTTCTTAGTAACACCCCCCTGAAAATTTGTAAGAAATCTGGAATATTTAAAATAGTTCTTTTTATGACACCACTCTGTCTTTGTAATCCCACACAATATCAAAATCAGACTGAAATATCTAAAGATGCTTCAAAATGTCCCTATTTACATCATTATCCTTTTCACAAGATACACACTTCATTTCCTTGTTATTTCATCGATATATTAATATCCTACCAGGGTACCAATAGTTTAAAACAAAATATCTGTGAGTCTAACAGAATAATAATAGAAAAAATCCAACTCCTTTGAGGATCTGCATGTGCCACAGTCGAGATTCAAACTGAGCATCTCCTGAATACAAGTCAGAATCATTATCACCTGAGGCAACTTTCTTACTTGGCTCAGTATTAGAGGTTTTATCTCTTTTCACATATTCATCTGGTTTCCCTCAGTTGAAATACATAATTTAACATTTCTTCCTTATCTTACATATTAATTATTTCATCCCACTTGGGGGGGTCTCATTCCAGAAGGAACAGAATGCTCTTCCAAGGCTGGCTTTTCCCTGCAAAGCAATTCTGATGTGTGCTATACATTACCTTAAAATAAGTCTCTCAGCACCAAAGCGGCACAAATGCTCCTGTTTAAGTCTGAATGGGTTAGGCCACTTTTTGTTAATAAACTGCCAGTCATTCATATGGCTACATAAATGAGTGTTGTGGGGTGCTTTGAGCCATGCCCCGTGGTTTTTATTTACCTTCCCATGATGTTCCATGAACCTTGACAGCTCACCAAGTGTCTGGCTTCACCTATTGCAGAGTTCACGCAGTCTATGTCTGACTTTGGCCCAGGTGCGGGTACGTTACACTGGGTTTTCAACGGGCTGAATGGTCTAGTTTGAAATTATGTTTTGGTTATACTGGGGGACTTATTTGTTAGCCTGAGCTCACGTCAAGTCTGGCATTTGAAACATTTTATATGTTTTCCTTACATTCTTTAGATTGTCTCTTTTATCAACCTTGCTTCATACCAGAAGGACCAATGCCACTAATTGAAGTGTCCTATGGCATGAAAAGTGTCTTTTTAAAAGGTAATAAAACTGACCTCCACAGAAATATGACCCAAAAGTCAACATTTCTCTCTACTGAACTACCAGTACTGTAGTTAAACCAATTACAGAAGCTATTTTAGACTTACAGCCTCATTTTCTGTAACAGGAAACCTGTCTGATCTCAGACCATGCAGAACTTGGTGATAAAGCAGTTCTTTCTCCACTGTATCATCCAAATCCATGTACTGATCAAGGAACAAATGTTTCTTGAAGAGGAAGAAGTGATGCTGGCGACGGCAGGTTGCAGTACCAGATGCCTGGCTCGCTGCGGCACTTGCCGAACGATATCGTTCCCACTTTGACATCACATCTGCCACCTTCTCTTCCGGTACGAGGCTGCGTTCCGAGTTGCCCAGAACTTCGTAAATAGCATAACCTGGACGAGAAGACGACGGAAACAGAAGTCATATACCAAAGTATATTTGTGCTGTACCATCCTTTGCAGTAAAAATTAACCAACACATGTACTACTAAAGCCTCTTAATTTACAGTGTGGTTCTGCTGTCAAGTTGAAGCAGTTTAATACATGACAATAATACTTGAATTCTAATAGTAACAGATAATGCACCTAACATGATTAATTCTAACTGAAACACACAGTGTACATATATTAAGTAAGCAGCCACAGAAATCTACAAGGGGTGGTCCTCCAACTCTGTAATAGGCGAAGGGCTAAAAACTCCTCATAGCAAAAAGCCAGCATATCACGAGTCTCATACTTGGATGGGTAGCTCCTGTGAGAACAGTGACGAAACTACAAGTTCAATGAAAGGTGAGGGATTTATGGAGTAGCTGAGTGACCATTAGCTTCTCTAAAAGGACTCCATGGAGCTAGAGAAGTCAGTTAGAGAAAAGTACAGTACAGAATAGTTACCGATCACAGAAGCTTACCCATGGCTGTTTCACGAAGACCTATCTTGTTTCTTACTATCTCCATGACATCTTTAGCAGTAGCAGATGGGTGGAACTCAACGGCATGATATTGGCCGTCCATGAAATGAAATCTTGCGTAGATGGGACGCCTGTTAATGGTGCACATTATCTCTTCATGGGATGGTGGCCATTGCCGCCGGCGTGTGCCTTGAGTCTTATATAAGCACTGGGAGAGAAAGCAACTACAATTAGAAAGCAAGCAATTCTAAGCAATGAAAGACACTCTTTGCTGTGATACAAAATATCTTAAAACACACACCTGTTCTTTTTTTAAAAAAAATTCTGAAAATGCACTTGAAATGACCAATGCAGTGTGTAAGTTGTACTGCATCTGGTGACAGCGTGTGTGTGTGTGCGCGTGCGTGTTGTATGTGAGTGTTCATACCCCAGTAGCATTGAATCAATGCAACCTTTGACACATTTATCAATCAACTGCCCTAATAAACACACTTAAAAACATTTGGCAATGAGAAGGAATATAGAAAATGCTTAGAAAGATGGAACAGACCGCAATTCATGCTAGAGTAAATAATTTTTCTCGTATTAAAAATATATTAAAATTGGCCGTCAATCACAATATAAGATAATTAAAAGATTAAAATATCATTTTACGTTCCTTATCGAGTACTCGATTTACATGTGGAACATTTACGACATGTTTCGGCTATATATAGCTGTCATCAGGTGTTATATTATAAACTTTTTAACTGAATTACTGATTTTTACTGATATTTAATGAATCGATATGGAACATCAATGATATTTTATTATCTTAATTATAAGAAATTTTAAATATTGTGATAAGACGGATTAAAATAAATAATTCTTTTAATTATCTTATATTGTGATTGACGGCCAATTTTAATATATTTTTAATACTTATAAATCACAATATGACGCATCTACAATATCTTAATTTTTCTCGTATAAATCACTGATTAAATTGAAAATAATTTCTACCTACTTTAGAGGCCAGTTTCATTGCATCCTACTACACCTTGATTATATCATTGCCATAGTGTAGAAGCCTGATAAAACTAAACAGGCAGTAGTTTCTTTCATCGTTATTCTTGCTTTTCTTTATCCCTCCCTCCTTTCTCCCTTCTCCCTTTTCCATTACTTTAATTCATTCATTCTAGAGTCACTTGTCTTCCCCTTCCTTTACTTTATCCCTTTTGTATCTTCATCTTCTTCCCTTCTTCCTTTAGTATTACTCTCCCATCCCTTTATCATAGTTCCTTATCACCCTTCCTTGCCACTATATCACACTTTTTACTTCACAAATCATGCCATATTGTCTATTAACCATTTATGTGAATATACCACACTTATTTTAAACCTCACATTATACACAATTATACCCACATTTTATAACATGATAATACACAATATCCATTTCACAGAACTATTCTACTCGAGAAAATCAGTCTTGCAAAACCAAAGCCTGTCTGAAAAATCAGCGTACTCTATGGGGTACTGTACAGAACATTTGACCATCTAGCGCCACTGCTGACAAATTTATGTCAGCTAACGTAAGAGGAAAGTCACATCTCATCTTTGAAAAAAAAAGTTTCAACGACTGTAAACAAACAAAAATGGCTTTTATATTCTTATATCCCATAATTTCAGTCTGTTGCTTCTATCATAAATACACCGTTGTAGATATGCACCTTTTCTGCAAATCGAGCGTATTTGCCTTCCTCAGTGACGTAGTCACTGGCACATCGTTTGAGATGCGCAATGAGGTACTTGCGGACAGTCTTCTGCGGCGGAAGGATCACGGAACAAGCCAGTGAGAGTAATGCCCAGTGACGTAAGTTGACCCTGGAGTTCGGGTCCGGATGATCAGTTGTTTGCTTCACGAGTTGCAGGTAGAGTTCATTGAGTAGTGGCTCTTTACGCATGCACCGTTCCATAATCGACTGGATCAGGTTAACGTGCTCATCCTCTACTCTGCGAATTGCATCACCTGTTAAACAAACGTTTTATTTAATCTGCCTAATTAACATAAAAGCAGGTTCATTGAAAAAGGAGATGAAAAGAAAAGATCACTTGGGAGACTTAAGTGTAGATGGGAGGATAATATTAAAATTATAAAAAAGAAAAGAAATAAAGTATGGACTAGATTAAACTGGCAATATGAATATTAAACTAAACCTTCAAGATCTGTAACAGATGGGTAATTTCTTGACCATCTGATACACTATTAAGTTCCCAGAAGTACCTTACACCTTGGACTTAGTTAATTTACATAAACTAGATTTATGTGAAACAGTCTTTGACTATGTAAAATTTGAGGTTCGCTTGTCAGTTCAGGTAATCTTGGTTGCAATGTCGTAGAAAGATGTCACATGTCATTACGATCCAAAAGACCAACACTGAAACATTCGTCAGATCTCAGCTTCTCACAGTGGTGAGTACGAAGATGATAGTCTTCTGGATATTAAGCTGTGCAATCCTGTACAAACTGACAGGCTGCCTCCATCGTCAGGGCGGTAAGTCATTGTGCCGATGATGGAGGCAGTAAGCATTCTGAACTATCAGTCAACTTCTACACTGTTACAAAATATAGACAAAGACTATTGTGAGGATATGATTGGCTGGACATATAGCCCAAAAACAGAAACTAAAATTTAATAATGATTTTTTTACCAGTTAATTCTCTCCCCCCCCCTCCCCATCCTAAATGACCCATTAATGAAATTTTCCATTAAATTTTTAAACATATTCCCTTAAAGATTTCCGTCTTCTGGGTTGTTGCGCTGTGTAGTCTGGTCGATGTTAACCAACGTTTCAGAGGTCATACTGCCTCCGTCATCGCCCTGATGATGGAGGCAGTATGACCTCTGAAACGTTGATAAACATCGACCAGACTACACAGCACAACAACCCAGAAGACAGAAATCTTCATACTCTGATGATGGAGGCAGTATGACCTCTGAAACGTTAGAAAACATCGACCAGACTACACAGCGCAACAACCCAGAAGACGGAAATCTTCATACTCTGATGACGGAGGCAGTATGACCTCTGAAACGTTAGAAAACATCGACCAGACTACACAGCGCAACAACCCAGAAGACGGAAATCTTCATACTCACCGCTGTGAGAAACTCAAGTCTTACATATTCCCTTAATTCTGTAAAGCCTTTCAAGTAACAATGTGCGACAGAATAACAGAGAACAAGACCTGTTGCTTACCATCTTGCCCAAGGCCAGCATACGTAAGGATACTCTGGAAAACCTGCAAGGCCACCTGCTCATCAACCTCTGGCATCTTGCTAAGGCTCTGGGGAATCGCCTGCCGACTGAATGCCCAGTATGCATATGGGAAGCCCTTGTATGTCTCCCCGTGATCCGTGCTTGATCCGTGTTCCTGACGGAGTTTCTCCAACCGGTGCTTGCTCAACCTAATATCAGCAGAAAAAATATGTCGTTTAAATATGGAACCTTATTCAGTGAAAGTAACGTCACCAATAATCAGACAAATTTTGTCATTATTTCGTTTCTGTATCTACTACGAGCTTCAACTTTATTTCTCCAATGATGCAGAACAATTTTGTTAACTGGAAATTGTACAAACTGAGCATAGTTTTGGGCTTTTGAATAGTCAAAATTTTATGGGTCTGACCAATGAACCCTTTCCAGTAAAATACCAAATCAAACTTGACACCTCATTTTGCTCTACTTCATCCACTACCGATGCAACAATCACACTGAATATATTTATTTATTTATTATTATTATTTTTTTTTTTGGTGTTCTGTGTGAGGACAGGTCCATATGAACAGGATCCTTCCATCCTTTTCTCGGACTGGGACCTGTTCATATACGTTCTTGGCAGATGATCCAGAAGTGGTTTGCCATTGCCTTCTTCTGTGTGTGAATGGAGTAATTGTTGGGATGCCACGGAGGAAAACTCCGTGTTGCCTAGACCACGGCCTTGCCCAACACAAGTTATAAATTCGGGCACCGCCGGGAATCGAACCCGAGACCACAGGATTACAAGGCCAGCGTTCTAACCGCTAGATCACCGTGGAGGTCTCAATACTGTATAACATCAAAATCCCTTATTCACACAGTAAGAACAGTACTTACCTTCTTAATGTGTTTCTCAAGAAACCTCCACCTGTATCTTGTGGCTTTCTTAAAGTATCACTATCCACAAGAGTGCGACGGCAATTTACCAAGTTATGGTAAAGGCGTATTCTATCCTCATTAGTTATTGCCTTCACCTGTGAATTACAGGAAAATAAAACTGTTCAGTTACTAAATTATTTATAGCAATTCCATACATATTTTGCATTTTCTCTATAAAAAACACTTGAGTACCGTTCGGATTTCTCAAAGTGGATGGTCAGTGTCCACGCAAACATCCCCATAGGGGAAGAAATCCATGAAAACTTGAGCTCATGATTTAATTTAAAACAAATAATATTAAAGAATTATGAGTACACTAACGGGCAAACAATACTTGAAAATATAACAGTAATTTTGGGTTGAAATTACTTCTAATAACAAGTTAAACATCTTCTATGGTATAAAATTATCATAGATTTATCTTTACTCCATGTATTTAACAAATGAATATCTTTCAATTTTCAGATAAAAGGTCAAAATTATTGTGTTCTCAGAATTTTGTGTCCTTGTTCGGTGATATTTTATGCATGAATTGTAGCCTTGCCTTCCTGATGGGTGCTTCGTTCTCTGTAATCCAGGCAGCAAGTGCAGGACAGTAGCTCACAATGAGTGAACCAATCTCATTCTTCTGTTCAGTCTCAAATACAAAGCAACGATGACTGTTGTCAGGCTGCTGCCTCATCAAATTGATGGTTATAAAACTGTCACTAGGGTCCAGGAAGATTGATTCCACATCTTGGTAGCGGTACTCGTACAAGACAAACTTATCATCTGGTTTGATCAGCATCAGCCCCTCAGAGTTCACCCCCAGAATCAGGCTGTTACCTGCAGCACGACAATGGCATACTGACTCTGGACAATGTTGCCTCCTCATTCACTTTTTATGAGCTAACCATAAAGAAATTATATTGAAAAATGTTACACAGTGCATCGGCCTCTGACAGATTCCCTGGCACAATCTAAGCGATAGAAAAAGGACATGAAACAAAGTTATAACAGTTGTGAACACAATAATTAACAATTATTACACAAATATATAAAGCTTACGAGAAAATTAAAATGTAAGATTATGTAATATTTTAAAAAAGTAAAATAATTCATATCAAAGTTAATTTAAATCAAGGTTGGCAAAGTCAGATCACGTAAGATTTTGAAGGTTAAATGGACCTAATCAAGCATGAAGATAGCTGCCTTCTGGATTGTTTCACCATACAGTCTGGTAGAAGTTTATTGATGTTTCACAGGTACTTGCTACCTCCATCAACAGGGTAGTCACCTTCAAGTTTTGAGGCAGCATTACCTCTGAAATGTCAGTAGACTTGTACCAGACTACATGGAGGAACAACTCATTTTTGTTAATTGTTAATTAATGGTTTCGTAATTCTTTAAAGAATTCTTCTGCATTCTCTTTCAGATGATTAAGCAACTATGACTGCATCAGGAGATTCTCTCCAAAAACTATTGGCACCAATTATCTAAAACTGCCTTAACCTATCTCAGGAGCTCTCGTCTTCACAGCTAAAAGAAAAATATTATCCCTAAAATAAAAGGATAAAATAATTATAAATAATAATACAATAGAACAGGTTAAAAACTTTAATTACCTTTGGCTGTCAATAGAGCAGTAATAGAAATTGTGATCTACAAAATAAATGACAATGGTTTAATTATCTGTGCAGAACAATTAAACACACACACTAATTAATTTTAAGCCTTCATGCCAGTATTTAAATGCCTTCTAAGCTAACACTGTGGTGGTAGTTAAATGGCCTCTCAATACAAAATTTGTGACATAAATTATCAACATTTTCCCACTTCAGTCTGAAATCATGGGTCATTTCACTACCAAATTACTTCCGTGTTACTTCCAAACATCTACTTCACTTTCCCACTATCTGATGATTTTTCAACCACAACACTCTTTTCATCTTCAATTCTATCTAATTCACTCCCACTATCATAAATTCTAATATTTCTATTAACAGGATCTATTTTTTCCAAATTCGGACTGTGCATGTTGCTTTATGGTTGATACAGTGTCAATGCCAAAAAAGAGCGAAGGAAGTAACTCTTGTGCAGTCGCACGTATGAACAAATAGATTAAAGAAATGGGAAGTACGACGTTTAAAGATCTCATAATCCAAACAGTACAACAAAAATCCAAGAGATTGCGTAGCAATGACAATTTGTCTTGGTGCCTGCAAATGGTGAGTACATACTTGGGACATCACTTATAACGTAGGTTTTTAGCTGTGAGTACGCTCTTGGGCTACCAGCTTGAAGGGTTAAAATTCTACAAAGTTTCATCAGTACCTTCTTTCTTATATCACAGTGAATGTTGGACGTAAACTAAGTAGCACATCCAACAAGTAGAATCTTCATAAATGAGGTTCCACAGATCAGCGGCAAGTTACAGAAGAGATAAACATTTATATTCAATATTGGAGAGAAAGTAAAAGAATTCCAATGGGAATATTAGAACATATTCTAAGAACGCCAACTTACTCAATTCCTTGTTACCTGTTTGACTACTAACCTAACGGAGGAAAAGAGAGAGAGGTCAACAACCGAAGCGATGGAAGGATTAATTCAACTTATCTGGAGATCAGAACGTGTCAAAAAGGCATAAAAGATGCAGCTGACGACGACGATTAAATTTACTCTCAGACACAGGCGCTGCCATGAATTCATGTATTACTCACCATATGACCAATAGCCACGATAAGTGACTTGAAACATGGTGGTCCCGTAAAGTGGATACTGCATCACACAAGACAGGTAAAGCACTTTGGCAGTGAGCTCAGAACGACTAGCCCCATACTGTCTATGTGCTTGGGCAATGACAGGCACCTGCAATTTCATTACATAATGACATTAAAATTAATTACAGGATATCAAGTTTTATTCATATTCACATGCTCCATATTTATTATGGGGATCAGAGTGGGTATAAAGCAGGTCACTCATCTTATATTAAATGTATGCATTGCACTATTACTTTGGCTACACTTCTGACGGCCCACTTTTAAGTTATATTAGTGTAGAATTATTTTAGATTTAATTACATTGTTTAACGTGACGAAAGACTCTCGGCTTACATGCCGAATCACGTGGCTGAGTGGCGGATAAACCAAATCTACCGCCAAGTTTCACTTTATACATTGTTTAGTTTTCGGTAGTTCTAAATTAGCTTTAGAAAACAATAATTTTACTGACTATCCATCGCTGTGGAGTAGAAAATATTGCATTAACACTCTTTCATTTTAGGTTGGAATATTTCAAGGGGAAATAATATATTCTCCTTCTTATAGTACTCTTGAAGAAAGTTAATACTTTGGAGTTCTCAATTCTAAATCCTCAGAAGTTGCAGTTAATCTGTTGTCAAAATTATTTCATTCCCAACAAATAAAAATTCATCAGGAGACGCAGGCTCTTCAAATGTGATATGGGGGAGAATTCCAAATATTGAAATGGAAAATGCCAATGTATGGTTTACCAAGATTGGAGCAGGTTTGTGTTCTTGTATTTGCAGTTTATTTAATGATGTTGTAGTTCAGACTATATAGCGTAGAATGATAAGATGATTAATGAATAATGAAATGTAAAGGGTATGGAAGGAAGCAGTAATGGCCTAATATAAGATATTATCCCAGACTTTGCCTCGATGGACCAAGGAAAACCACAGTCAGGATAGCAGGTCTCTGGGCCCAGATTTGACTCAAATTACTTGACAGAATAAAATTCACAAGTCCTCCATACATAGGATTTAATTAAGAATGTGATAAATTATGCCCATATTAAAAAGTTTCTCAAAGCACAGATCGTAAATGTTGTAATTAACGCTGTCTCCACTTCCCATCTAATAAATATTCTGAAGCATCTAAGTGTTCACATCAAAAGAGCAGCCTGGGTTTTAAATGTTGTTCATACCCATTGCTCTTCGCTGTGAGTCCGAGAAATTCGTTGAGGTAGGTAGGTGTCCACATCAGAATAGTAGTCCAGTCGATTAACATCCTTGGGTTCACCCAGTGCTACTTGTGCCTGTAGACCGGCTAACTGAAGAGCTACCTTCTCATTCACGGGGAAGTCGTCACACTACACAACACAATGAGTGTACATTAACTTCAACTTGAGAAAAAGTATTTTTGTTATGTTGGTCTTTGTGAGCTGTATGTTTAAATATTTCATAATAAATAATCAAGGGATAAACTCCAAAATCCAGGACACTAGAAAAGGTATAAAAGTAGAAACAGTAACAAATGAAACAAGATATTAAATAAATGACCATTGGTGAGAACAAGGAGAAAGTGAAGACAAAATATGAACTCAGCAGGAGCGGGTATTGATATGATACGAGTGCTTATGGGAGGATATAGAAGAATGGAGATGGCTTTGTCATAAGACAACCACTTTGATGAAAATGCCAATGGATGATAATTATGATGGTGCACTTCACAAAGTAATTAAGTGAAATAATGAAACACGAATTTAAAGACACATTACATAGGTATTTGAAAGCACTTTTTACACTAGGTCTGATGAAACTGCTAGCTATCTCTGTGACACAGCCCTGGTTAAAGGGGCTGTGAAGGGTACAAATATGAGGTGCAATCGGAACGTTTCTAGACTGCGCCTATAAAAACCCGTACACTTATCTCAGGTATTAAATTCATCCATCACCCTTGAAGTAGTTCCCCTGGGAGTGAACACAACGATCCCAGCACCGCTGCCAAGCCTGGAAGCATCCCTGGAAATCTTTCTTTGTCAGCCTGTCAAGCACCATCTGCGATTCTGCCTGAATCTCTTCTATCGTCTCAAATCTCCTTCCCTTTAGCTGAATTTTCATCTTTGGGAAGAGGAAGAAGTCACACGGAGCTAAATCCGGCAAATAAGGAGGGTGCGGGATGACGGCCATGGTGTTTGAGGCCAAAAACTGCCCAACTTTGAGGGCGGTGTGCGCTGGCGCGTTGTCATGATGCGTCGCATGTGGAGTTCTTCCTTTAGAATCAGCTGACAGGTCCCATAGCCTATCCCAACAATGTCGCACAAGTCGTTGATGGTACGACGTCGATCTTCGTGAATGGCCTGCTGAATCTTCGTAACATTTTCGGGCGTTGTGCTCGAAGATGGTCGTCCAGAACGCTCGTCATCATCGACAGAGGTTCGGCCATTTTTAAAACGTGAATGCCACACAAAAGTTTGTGCACAACCCATTGCGGACTTTCCAAATGCTTGCTTTAGCATTTCATAGGTTTCCGTAGCCGTTTTGGCGAGTCTTTGGCAAAATTTGATGCACACGCCATTCCGAAATCGCAGGAGGGTCGGTGTAATGCACTACCAAAACGCCCGTAACTAAGAAACAAATGCTAATTCGATGATGCCGGCTGGCACACTGATTCACTATGAATGTAGGCCGCACCCCCTAGCGGCAGAAGCTCGTACTACATCCGGTTCGCCCTCTATTGACACAGTCTGGAAACTTTCCGATCGCACCTCGTATACCAGTACATTTGGTGTCATGGCGCTGCACGGACATATTCCACTGTTTATGCCCTGCTCAGTAAGAACATACATCAAATCTTTGCTCTGCTGAGGACTGTAAGCTTCTGACATATATTTGGGACTGATTATACCAAGTTCTCAGTTTGCTTATTTCTTTATCTTGTTCTCTCTTTGTTATACTTCTTTTTTGTGTGATTGAAACCAATTAGAATAGATCATAAACTGAGACAGTGAACGAAGAGGGCTCTCCCATTGCATTAGATGAAATAGTAACAACATTAGAATTTTACATCTCAGATTCTGATGACAGTAAGGCTAGCACTAATTCTTAACATAAAAATGAGAGCGGCGTAAGTGAACCTGAACCAGTTGCAACACCTTTTAATGGTAAAAGTGGAAAACAGTACAAAAACATGTTTGATTACCAAACCAAAATTACCTAACTTTATGATAAAATGTGTGACAGCAAAGCCACTCACTCTGGCAGTTAAAAAATCACACCTCAAAGGATTAACTTTGGTACTACAGAGAGCCGAATGGTCACACTATGCTCCAGCTTCTTTCAATCTAACACAAAAGTGCTCCTGGTACCAAATATGAGAGACATTTTATATGTGCTAGAGCACAGCAAAGTCCAACACTCCTACAGGAATATTTACTATAGACATCCAGTCCATAAACTGTCCTTTAACTAATCTGTTATGGCTACTAATTAAAACAATTCACAAAATAAATTTGTGTCAGTAAATAAATAACTGATGCTGTACGACCAACCTTTACAACACTGTACACAGCCTGTGCATACAGCATATTCACTTCCACTGGATCCTGAGAAAGTTCTCGGGTGGTTCGGAACAATCGTCTCTTGAATACAAATCTGTTCTCCCCACTACCCAAGGTCGCACTGTTGCCACGTCGACTCAATGTTGAAAATGTAGATGTGTTGGTAGTGCCCAGTTTACAATGTTTCCTATTGCAAAAGTTCAAGCTTTACATTCTTTCCTGCATTAATATTATGAAAAATAGTCATTTCCGTCAAACATAAAGTTTAGAATATAACACAAAGAAATATTAAATGGCTCAGTAGTTATTAAACACAAGCAGTCATTGAAGGTGGGAAGGATAACTAACTAGATGGCTTACCGAACCTGAAGGTTCATCACCGAATTAACCAAAGCCCTCCACCGGACCCTGTCCTGGGCCAACAAAATCCAGTCTCCTTCAACGCCTATCTCCCATAGATCCCGCCTGAGATTATCCTCCCATCTACGCCTAGGTCTCCCCAGTGGTCTCTTCCCCTCAGGCTTCCCTAATAGTGGACCCAACCAACCAGATGGCTTACGGAACCCGAAGGTTCATCACCGAATTAACCAAAGCCCTCCACCGGACCCTGTCCTGGGCCAACAAAATCCAGTCTCCTTCAACTCCTATCTCCCATAGATCCCGCCTGAGATTATCCTCCCATCTAGGTCTAGGTCTCCCCAGCGGTCTCTTCCCCTCAGGCTTCCCAATAAATACCCAGAGCACACCTCTTGCCCCATCCATGCATGTCAACATATAAATAATGCTTGTTTTCTGAAAAAACATCGATACTGACAATGCGCTAAATGCTATTCCCCTTTGCCAGGAACTATTATAATGTTCATGCATAAGGTGTAGTAGTATTTTTGTATGAATTTGTAATCACACTTCATCCTCACAGAAATGTGTTATAAATACAACTTCTGACTTCTTTTAGTAATAAACTTCAAAAATCTGAAGTACGAGTATTTTCTGTTAGGAGAAACCTGACCATAAAAGCATTAAACATTCTTGTGAGGATCAACATCTGTCAGTTTAACATCTACTCACATTTCCCACGCTGCAATGACATCATAGAGGTAGTCGTGTGCTCGAACATGCTCCTCCCCATCTGGCCGGCTTTGGTAAATGGCCCAGCCCTCCAGATTTCGAAGACCAAGTTTCTCTGCCAGTTTGCTAGATGCATCTGAAGCTGTGTCTGTTGGATGAACATCTATCGCTTTTGTACGCCCATCGAGGAAGAAAAACCGGCACACAATCGTACCTAAACGCCGCATTGCCTGCAGATAAATTAAAAGAACCTTCAAATGAAATGTGCTCATTTGCTTGTATTGTGTTACTGGAATTTTTACATAAATAAGCAAAACTGTTTTTAATCCTTTGAAGAAAATTGTCAAAACTGTATTTGACACAAGCCCATGAAGTTGGACACTCGAACGGCAAAATATTTAATTTTCATCCTCTACTTAGAAACTTATCACATTAATCCAAACTAAAACCAAGCAACACAGACACAGAATAGAAACTGGAGAGATGCCATCCCTGTGAAGAACCAGGTTAAGCAACACAGAGACTGGATAAAAGCTGGAGGGGTGACCACTGTTGCAGACAACGACACTTTTCAATTGACGGCAGATAAAGGGCTGTTTTTAGAAAACAATCACGACAAGACTGAAATCTGAACTTCCACGTGCAGTTAACTCCGGGCAAATCATTTTAAGATCATTCGTACTCCGCATCGGTCAAAGGCTGTACAGAAAGGGACATTATGTACATAAATGACACACAGCAGCCACACATCACGTCATTCCCTGATGACAGAGTCAAAGGGTCTAAAATGTTGGACTCCTGAACCAAACTAATGTACGAGGCGCGTCCTCAAAGTAAGTTTCCCACAGCTAGCAAACCTTATATTGCGCGAAGCGACTGTGCGTACGTGATAGAGCAATGACGTAGCATGGCGCATGCACTAACGGCACTTCCCGCGTTCTCACAGTAGCATCGTTGCAGCTGTTGAAGATGGAGGTTCTTATTCCAGCTCCCGCCGACTGTGAAGTGCGGTCAGTGATAACGCTAGGCCGCACACGGCTCGACGGACAGCAAGTCTCCTGCAGGAGTTCAGCTGGGAGGTGTTTAATCATCCACCCTACAGCCCGGACCTCGCTCCCAGTGATTTCCATCTTTTCCTACACCTCAAGAAATTCCTGTCCGGTCAGCGTCAGCGTTTTGAGAATGACAGAGAGGCGGAGATGGTTGTCACACAGTGGTTCCAATCCCAGGCGGCAGACTTCTACGACACAGGTATTCAAAAGTTGGTCCCACGGAATGACCAATGTCTCAATTCCGGTGGCGAATATGTTGAAAAATAGCTGGACACTTGCTGTATCTGTTGCAATAAATATTTCCATGAAATTGTGTTTTGTTTCTGTAAACGGCCCCAGGGAAACTTACTTTGAGGATGCGCCTCGTAGTTGGTCACGTGAGAAGATTTTATGACATTTATTCACCACAAATCTAAAAGTCAAATATGGTATCTTCATTGTCGAGCTCTTTTCTTATCTGTAATGGTTTTACTTCTTAAAACTGACATGATTTTTCTTTGAATCTAACAAAAGCAAGTCACTGAAACCATTTATTCAGAAGTATACTCATCTTCAACAAACAATTTGTATAAAAATCTCACTTTTCGAATCAGCCAACTTATGAAGCGAAGACGATATGCTATACATGTGCTTTTGTGTTTGTTCGAGCATAAAGTTTCATTCCCTTTTAGACGGAAATCAACAGCATGATCCTTCCCTTATAATAATATAAAAATTGACAAGTAATAAGCGAATGTGTTCAAAGCTGGTTTCAGTGACAGAAATCTTTCTTACCGCAATCTCTACTGTGGAAGGGGGATACTGCCTGCATGAAACTTTTGTGTTCTTGCAGTTATCTGCACACCATTGCACATATTGCCGCAATTTTCCTTCCAGCTGTAGGCTCTTCCGCAGGAAGCACACAAAGTACTGCAAGCACAGAAACAAAACAAGGTAAATAAATATGTAAGATTTGACGTTTTCACAGCGGTGAGTATGAAGATTTCCGTCTTCTGGGTTATTGAGCTGTGTAGAATGGTCGATGTTCACCAATATTTCTGAGGTCATACTGCCTCCGTCATCAGGGCGATGAATTGGTAAATGCTTTAAAAAACTTGTTATTAATATTTGAATATTTTAATTACTGCTACAAAGAATACTGACCTGTGACAAAATAAATCAAATAATATTTACTAACTTGTAGTAACAAACTCCACACACTAATATTATAATTAAACAATCTTAAAATTTCATATGTATAATCTTTAATTGTAAGTCTATGGTTAAACCAGTTTGAAATTGATCCATACAAACAAGATGGCTTGTAATATAATGAAACAATTCAGTAACAAAAGTCTTAAATAATTTACCACATGAGATTATCAACAAAGGTGAAAACATATGATTATATTTTTATTTTATGATATCAAATAAGGTGTGATGCCAGTTCATTTAATTTTCAGGACAACACTACCACACAACAGGATGCAAATCTAAGGTCTACTCTACTGTATATACTTCAAATAACTATCTTAACAACATTATTCACATTTTTAAAATAAACAATTCTGATATCAAATCTAAAACTTCTTGACGATGGTGAAGAGTCAATTGAATAAAAATTTACTTGGATATTATCCATCGTCTAGTAAATAACGACGTTTTATATTTACTAAACGATGGATAATATCCAAGTAAATTTTTATTCAATTAATTCTGATATCATTCAGGTTTTAAATATAATACAACACATCTATTTGCCTAATCAACATAATGTCAACGTAATACTAAATTGTACCCAGAATGGTTACCACTTTGCCCTTGTACTGGAACTGATGATGGCCAAAAAAATGTCCAGCTGATAGGTTTAAGAATATTACATCAAGTCTCTCAAATTCAAGACAGAATAAAATGAGATGCTGCAACTAACCTTGTTATTTACAAATTCTGAAAATCATGACAACAGTTAGGATGTAATAATCTCATTTGCTAAGATATCCAGGAAAAATAAAGAGTGAATGTTATCGGTTATGACCCCAAGAACTTACATAAACAAACACGTTAACTAACAACATGAAAATCATCTGCTCAGGAAAGACAAAAAAAGACTTACTTTAAACAAGAGTTTGCTGGGCTGGAAAGCCACTATGCAGAGGCACAACAGAAGCCAAACTCTCTCAGTTGAGTCAGGATTGGGATTGTTGGTTGCCTGGCGCATACACTGAACAAAGATCTCATCTCGTAACTCTTCGCGTTCTATGCCGTAGCCAACAATACTTTGGATTGTTTGCAGCTCTGATTCAGGTTTCAGCTCCCCACGCATATATTTACATAAATCCTGTAATAAATGACAGAAAAACTAATCACGATTCAAATACATTTAAAGTTAAGATGACATAAGAATTAACTTAATTTAAAACATAACTGAACTCCACAATACAATCTTCTTCGAACAACAGCCAGCTATTCTACGTGACAAGAAATGTCCCATTTTTGAAAAACATTAAAATTCATAAATAAGATCATAGCTTGACGTTGGACCTAATCCTGAACCTTTTAAAATTCTAACAAATTAATTCTGTAACATTAATTTTAATATTATCTTCTTTTGATTTATAAGTTACATATTACCATGCGTGTGCAACGGATGCACACATGCATTTGTTTTTCTTTTTGGTTTCTGAATTTCTGAAGTACAGTATCTAATTAACTTCCTGTCACCAAACTGATATGAATTAAAAGAGTAACGTAAGTTCACAGTAGAAAAACACTACGATTATTGAAATATTATGTGTAGGACTGTACAGTCAGTTGAAGGAATAAGAGAACAGAATTTATCAATAGATCTTATTATCCAGCTATGATAGCAACATGCATTAATTTAATATGTTAATAATTTATTCTTTGTTCCTTTTCATCTAGTCAAAGTAAGATACAAAATCAGAATACCACGATACACACAATCTCAGATGCGAAAACTGTTCCTTCTTTTAAGTTCACAGTATTAAAGAAAGCAAGGTTAGTGAACATTGACGCACTTGTGTATACTTTATTCCGCGGGGAAACAATAACAACAGTCAGTGAAAATTTAACCTTCATGATAGGACGATACATAAAGAAACATGATTTGCAAATGTTACTAAATCCTCTACCCAACTGCGTGCCTCATTACAATCTAATCATCAGGCTTTGTTATAGCAGAAATGATCTTCATGTGACATTATTAAAATTACATTGCAGTAACCCTTTCAATGTCAACACCCCACCACCCAAAGAAAAACAAGCGCGTACCATAAATACACATGAATTACTTTTGAATTTGGAATTACCATAGCAAAACAGTTAGTACGCCTCCTGCGTAACCTTCAGGTACGAATATTTACGTATCCTGCCATCAGGGATAATTGCACATGGTATCTAAAATAACACGTAAAAAAGTTACAGGCGCTCAATCTGACATTGGTACGTCACATAATATTTCTTATTGTCAGACTAATACATGTTGGTACAATGAGAGCTAATTAAGACACGGTGTACCATATCCGAGTTATACTTGCCATACCAAATTTTGTAAAAAAAACTTACCCTGAAGATAGAACATGCCACATTTACATTGTCTGGGTCAAACATGTGAATGTGGGAATTAGGAATTGTGGATCCTCGATAGTATGTCACCATCTCATACTTTGGCATAATCTCAGTGGACTTACTCTTCCTAGTAAGCGTAGCCATAATGGTACCTAGTAAGACGGAACAGATACTAGAAAACTAGCTGTGCAAAAATGCCATACACTTATAGAAAGTGATTGAATTTTGTAACTTATGTGCTCTTAGTTAAGAAGAGTTATCAGAATTCACTATATATTGAATAACTTCAGAATTGTTTATCTGTTAAACCTAACTATGATAAAATAAAAAATGTCATAGAATCCTGCGTAAGAAAGACACCACAAATAAGTTAATATATACTTTGTACAGTAAAAATATAAACCCACAATAATGAGTGTAACAGAATATAAAATATACTGAATACACATGTACATTAAATTCAAACTTTACTTTCTTAAAAACCTAGAAGTATTTTTGAAACTATTTTCCCAAAAATCTTAAACAGGAAATTTAACTGGGGATTCCAAGATGAAAATTGTTGTTGAGGCACTAACCTTCGGGAGATCTTTCATGAGAATTGAAGTAGTTGTGTGCAAACTCAACAATGTCGTGGTAAGTGTCGTCTAGTGCGGCAGCTGCTGCCTCTTTGTCTTGTATCTCCTCCAGTTCTTGTAATTTCTTCTCTACGCGGAACTTTCGTCTTTGTTCTCTCTCAGGTTCATCATGTCCATTGTATCGCCAAGAATATGACGACTGAATACCCTAAAACAATTTTTTTTTAACTTACTGAGTTTTTTTCTCTAACTTCGTTTTGTTTAATGCAATTTAAATGGCGTGCCAAAGTCCAGCATATGGATCTCCAGTAACTTGCATGTTAAGGTAAGTATAGTCTTGAACAAAGATTAAGTAAAACAATGGAAAAGTGATTGTGGTCTTATGGTTTGTAATACCATGTAAATCATGTAGGTGGTTACAAACGTTTTTCAGGAACATATCGATCGAATTGATGCATCTTCTAAAATATTGGTAACTGCCTACAAGGCAGCATGACATAACAATGCATAAGACCACAACTGACATCCTAACCTCTGCATCGCCCTGATGACGCAGGCAGTATGACCTCTGAAACGTTGGTTAACATCGACCATACTACACAGCGCAACAACCCAGAAGACAGAAATCTTCATACTCTGATGACGGAGGCAGTATGACCTCTGAAACGTTGGTTAACATCGACCAGACTACACAGCGCAACAACCCAGAAGACAGAAATCTTCATACTCTGATGACGGAGGCAGTATGACCTCTGAAACGTTGGTTAACATCGACCATACTACACAGCGCAACAACCCAGAAGACAGAAATCTTCATACTAATCGCCCTGATGACGGAGGCAGTATGACCTCTGAAACGTTGGTAAACATCAACCAGACTACACAGCGCAACAACCCAGAAGACAGAAATCTTCATACTCTGATGACGGAGGCAGTATGACCTCTGAAACGATGGTAAACATCGATCAGACTACACAGCGCAACAACCCAGAAGACAGAAATCTTCATACTAATCGCCCTGATGACGGAGGCAGTATGACCTCTGAAACGTTGGTAAACATCAACCAGACTACACAGCGCAACAACCCAGAAGACAGAAATCTTCATACTCTGATGACGGAGGCAGTATGACCTCTGAAACGATGGTAAACATCGATCAGACTACACAGCGCAACAACCCAGAAGACAGAAATCTTCATACTCTGATGACAGAGGCAGTATGACCTCTGAAACGATGGTAAACATCGATCAGACTACACAGCGCAACAACCCAGAAGACAGAAATCTTCATACTAATCGCCCTGATGACGGAGGCAGTATGACCTCTGAAACGTTGGTTAACATCGGCCAGACTACACAGTGCAACAACCCAGAAGACAGAAATCTTCATACTCTGATGACGGAGGCAGTATGACCTCTGAAACGTTGGTAAACATCGACGAGACTACACAGCGCAACAACCCAGAAGACGAAAATCTTCATACTCTGATGACGGAGGCAGTATGACCTCTGAAACGTTGGTTAACATCGACCATACTACACAGCGCAACAACCCAGAAGACAGCAATCTTCATATAATAACATGTCACCAGTACTCGATGTGTCAATACCTTTACATAACTAAAGTGATACACTAACCCCAGAAACAGATGAACCTCTGGAGCTGGGTCGACTATGACGTGGAGAACTGCAGTTAGGAGAGCCGGGTCTGGGTCTTGGACTGGGAACCCTATCTGCAACATGATTGTGATTCACCCTCTGAATCCTCTCCACACCAGGACTCTTAGGACGCAGCTTATGAGGTGGTCCAGGTGTAGGTAATGGAGGTGGTGATGAGCCACCTCCCCCCTCATCTCGTGGCAGCACCGACTCATAGATGGGTTCTGATGAAGTACTCTGAGGAGGACTTGCATCATTGGTACATACTAAAACTCCACCAGGGCCTGTTGGAGGTGGCGGAGGAGGCTCTGTTGGTTCTGGAAGTGAAGGAAGCCCCAGACACTTGGAGCCACCGTTGTTTCTCTGAGACTGTGGCTGCAGATCTAGACTGCATGGTGGCACAGGAGTGTGAGAATTTGCCAGGCCTTGATTCTCCTGTTGTATCACAGTTTCAAGCTGTAATAAACAGGAAAAGTTTTTGTAATGCATCGACCAGGGTTACGAGGATATATTTCTGGGACAGTTAACCGTTCACATGGAGGATCTTGATGTCCTGCTACTGAGAAGGTTGGTCTGGGAGGTACCCAGTTTATATCTTGCCCTTGTTAATGACTATCCTGAGCAGAGTGCTCTGTCGTAATCCACAGTCTCTCCAGGAGAATATAGTGATGGTATCTTCAAATATGCATTACCATCTTCTCCTGTGTCATCCAGTGCTATATAACATTTGCAGTTCAAGTATCATTAACAAATAACCAAAGAGCCAATCCTTCTGTGGCTTTCTAGGATAGTCAGGTGTCCTCGATTTTAAAGTTGCACTTAATTTTAAATTGAAACACTGAAATTTAAAGTCCAAATTTAATTTCACTCACAATATCCTATTCTTGCATTGCAATGTTTTAATCACATCAAAATAATGTATGTTTAGAATTAGAAATCAATATCTGTTAGCAAATTATTATCATATCACAGCTGCTGGGTTCAGACGGTTTGTATGTTCAAGGCCCGCGTGTTTTCAATGAAACGTTGTTGGCTCCAGCGGTCGGAAGGAAATCAGAATCAGTTCATTATACAAAAAAGTGAAAAAATCAGATGTGTATGTGTAAAATCTACAATATATCAACAAATTAATCTACAGGTTATCTGTCATTTACCTTATCATAACAAGTATAAGTAATTTTTTTTTTCTATATTACATAACAGTTGTGATAAAGTGAACACCAGAGGTTATGTAGTTTGAGCCCTGATTTTGTACTTATCAGGTGTTCAGAGTTTTGTTCAAAACAGTAAAATAATATACAACTGTTTTTAAAAGTAGGGAATGTACAAACACAGGTTTAATAATCGCATCTTCACTTTACATCTAATACTTGATCAACTCAAATAAAAGAAATGTTTGTTGGAATTTCTATACTCATCCTAGTTTGGCCCTTTCTCAAATTATGACTGAACACTTAAGACCCAACATATATTCTATGTATTCTATTCTACGTCATTCAACGTACAACAGACAAATTATGCTAAATATCCAATCACGTGACTGGCGAGAAACATTTCGTTACATACCTCCACATCCAAGTCTTCAACCAATTCATTCATCCTCTCGCCAATTTCATCTATGATTTGATTACGATTAGGCTGTACATCTGATAGAAAAGCGAACAGATTGTCTAAATCCACGGAGTCCCCCACTTGTTCAGTGACAGCAAGCTTTGAATTGAGTTGCTCAGCCATATGAGAGAGAGCTGCTATCTCCTGCTGTGCAGCCCTGTATAACAGAACACAAATACACAATAAATAAGCACCTTATATCAGTATATACGTTTAGGTTTTCCTCAATTATTCTGCACCCACATTTCATAAAAAAAACAAATTCCTGCCTAAAAATAAATTCTTGTTTAAATTTCTCAAAGTTTACAACTCATGCCTGAAAACCAATACATATTTAAAGTTCTCAAAGCCACTATGTTCCTCTGAAATGGTGACCTAAAGCCAAATTTAGCGAACTGTTTACCATTTCTGGCTATGAATTTTGTACATAGGAATGACATAACCTAGCAAGGGACAATGTCTTTTTGAGCAGGACTGCCCTTCATTAGCTTTTTGGTTGGTTGATGTATATTTATTTTTGGTAGATTTCCCAAACTGTACTGGATATACAGTATTATTTGGGTTTGTGAACGTGAATAATGAATATGGAAGGCCACAGAAGGGAGCAGTTGTGACCTGATTGCCTGTTTTAGGATACTGTCCCAGGATTTGCACAGAAGAACTGAAGAAAAATACAAATAACTTCAGTAAGGATAACCGGTCTCTAGACCACAAATCAAATGCATTACCTCCTCCCTATTTATTTATTAATATTCCTGTACAATTACCCTATAAAGACATCACACCCCCACCTGAGTTATAACTTCATTACAGTTTAATTCAGTTGCAGTAAACTAGCCAGCACAACAAATATTACTGAAATAATGTAATAGGGACTTTAGCATCACATTAGTAACTGATGGTAATATCCTGGCATTCGCTTAAATAGTCTCAATAACGTCACAGAAACATCGGTCAGGACTGTTGTTGATTCATCTGAGATTCAAATTTGGTGCTCGTGCATAAAAGTCTTATTGTGTTACTGGTACTTGCTAAATTTGAAGTTATGACATAACTAAATATCTAAAACATGGCACAACTTTTCATTTGATATATATTCTAATATCATTCTTTTATCTTGGTTAATTCCTGTTACAATGACTATGAATGTACTGATTATGTGTAAGTCTTCAAAAAATCACATTTTAATGCTTTTGTGTTCATCACAAAAACAAATTTTCAAATCAAAAAAGTAGCACTTCTAGCTTTTCATAAGACAGAAAAAGGTACATTTAGTTAAACTTAAAATGGCCATGGTGGTCTAGCGGTTAGAAAGCTGGCCTTGTAATCATGGGGTCTCGGGTTCGATTCCCGGCGGTGCCCGAATTTATAACTTGTGTTGGGCAAGGCCGTGGTCTAGGCAACACAGAGTTTTCCTCCGTGGCATCCCAACAATTACTCCATTCACACACAGAAGAAGGCAATGGCAAACCACTTCTGGATCATCTGCCAAGAACGTATATGAACAGGTCCCAGTCCGAGAAAAGGATGGAAGGATCCTGTTCATATGGACCTGTCGTCAGACAGAACACTAAATAATAAAGTTAAACTTATGATGATTCAACAAGCTAAGACACCTTGATTAGTAAGGTGACTCGCTATGTGTTGGAGGACCTGACAAAGGGAAAGTTTTACTCTTTGCCACTACATCCAGATAATTTTTGGTACCCACCCAGCCTTCCATCCAAAAAAACACAGAGGCTCTCTTACCCTAGGGTACAGTGGCTGGAACATGAAGCTGACAGTTAAGAATGTGTTGAGTTTTACCTCATTTCTCCTTTTATGCCTTCACGGCACAGAACATAGTTGCCTTTTAACTTCACAATCACAAGGTCTTAACGTTCGTGCAAGGTCTTCAATAATATAATTTTGTCTGAGTTCTAGACAAAACAAGACACTAGAAATAACAAACAGGTTGAACTGACGGCCCAAGGAAGCTGTATATCACGTATGCAAATTTCAATAGGATCAGAATTCTGCGATAAGCAGAGCCCTGCAGCGTACATCAATTTTGGGATAGTCCACATACATTCCATTAAAATAAACCAAGCCTTTTGTATTACTTACCCTCGATCCATTCCTACTAAACCATGATACTGCTTGCTTGAAAAGAAAATTTGATTTTTAGTCATACGAGAATATTATTTCTGCAACTACTGACAAGACAGATTCAGTACATCTTTATAAATAACTTGCTCCAATGGCTATTTTACCATCTCCTGATGGTAAATGAATGTGAAATATTGTTGGAATGATGATTACTGGCAAAAGACATTTGAAGTATTCATTCTACACCGATACTACTACATCCAACACAGTTCCATATCAGAAGTATTTGTGTAAAAGATGACAAATAAATGTTTAATATGTAAGTACTGTAACAAACAGGTCAGGAAGTATAAAAAAATTGTCAGGGGTAGTATCCGTCAGAAAAGTAGTGAGCGCGGGTTCCATCTACAGAGATGCAGCTCAACTTATTGCCAGGAATTAAAAAAAAAAATTAGGACAATAATTCAAAACTGCAAAAGTCTAAATGCTATGAATATCCCCAGGATAATAAGATATTGTAGATGCGTCATATTGTGATTTATATAGTATTAAAAATATATTAAAATTAGCCGTCAATCACAATATAATATTATTAAAAGATTAAAATAACATTTTACGTTCCCTATCGAGTACTCGATTTACATGTGGATACAATAGAAAAATATCACATATATCAAAATTATAAACAAAACATATGCCTTAATGATAATAATATTGTACTTAACAACCCCATTTTTAAAGCACTTCAGTGCCTTGACCTCAACCCTGACAAACCACCTTTCACCCACTAGCACCGCAGTCGGTAACCAGCCACGATCCAATACAGTTCAGTACATCTCCGATCTCTCATAAACCTGATACGATATTACTTCTTGGGTAAGTTCACATGATTAATTTCAACTATTTATTTTGTTTTCTATATTCAATTTTCATTAATAGTTTGAAACCTTTACTTCACAGTCCATATACAAAACATTGACATCAATACGAAATACGAAATACAAACATATTAGTGACCTGTGATACTACAACGAATGAAGAAACAATATAAAGGACAAGAACATCATAAGAAAAAATGAAGACTAAAAATCATTAAAAATCAGTAAAAAATCAGTAATTCAGTGAAAAGTTTTAATATATAACACCTGATGATGGCTATATATAGCCGAAACATGTCGTGTATGTTCCACATGTAAATCGAGTACTCGATAGGGAACGTAAAATGATATTTTAATCTTTTAATAATATTATATTGTGATTGACGGCTAATTTTAATATATTTTTAATAACCCCAGGATAATGTATTTAGGGCAACAATTTTAACTAAAAGAGAAGAGTCTAATTTAAAAACTTTTTTTTGTTTTTTGAAAATAAATGTACTTATATATATAGAGATGTCAGCAGTTTCACAAGCAGTCTACATATTACTTCATGAGACATCATTTTAATTTTAAATGTACACAATTGCAATTTATATAAAACTGTTTTATGATATTCATGAAACACACTTTCATTACTGTACTGATCACAGTTGAAGTTAACCAAACATTCCTGCTTCACTGGGAGGTTACCAGAGCGAACTTCTGCTGAACCGATGGTCATTCAGGCATTTACGACA